>NW_017306901.1:3921-10057 GCF_000935625.1 Nanorana parkeri | reverse complement strand
TAATCACAGGCAGCGCTTTAAAAGCCTTTAACGCTCATGAATTTGAAACTAACAGTGAGTGATGGTGCTACAGTTATTGCTCTCATTCTGATGTTCACGGTTATATATAATGCGTGGCACAATTGTCGCTTTTGCACGTAGGTGCATCTGATGGTGGGCTTTAAAACTTTTTTTTAATTTATGTCACTTCAATATTTTTAAACTTTCTTTTCTACACTTAACTTTATTGCTATTAGATAGGGGGCTAACAATCCCTCTATGTTATAGACTCGAGGTAGAGACAGGCCCACTTTATAAGGCTGTGTTCTGGTGGCACTTTCTCAGAGGTCGTCTTTATGTAGACATCAGGGGTCTGTTAGACCCCAAATGTCACCTACGGACCACAAAGAAACTGATAAAGCAACGACAGCGTTTTCACCAGCTTCTTCTCTGGCCGCAGCAGTAGGTGAAATGGCAGTCTTCACCCGGAAGTGGCAAAATCCTTGCCACTTTTAGGTTCAGTGATCAGAAGCGAGATGAAATTCTGCTGGTCTCCCTCTGATCCAGCTCTTGACACCTGCCCTGCATGCTCTCATGAGGGACAGCAGAACCCAGGATATCCATCAGTGGCAGTGGAGGGGGGCACACACTGTTCAGCTGCATACAAGTGATCGGGCGACTCTACAGTGAGAAAGCCAGGTGCTGGCTGAAAAGTACAGTACCAAGATCACGGCTGCTGCAATAAATGCTTTTAAAAATATATTTTATATATATACATAAGTGTGTTTACTGTTTTTTAATACATGGTTGAATTGCTTTAACAGGAAAAGAATAAGATATCCAGGTTCTGGGGAATATTTTTGGAACAGGTGAATGTGTCAATAACAAAGACAGCAAACATGGATTATTTATGAATGTACAGTAAATCTTGAGGGACTCTGATATTTGACACGACTATAAAAGCTCCACAATGTATTTATTCTTTATTAAATAATCTCTGGGAATTTAGAACATCAGAACAATTTGGCACACATCAGAAGATTTCTAACCGGTTCCACTAATCTGTTCTATCTGTTAATAATGCTTCATTGGTTTCCTCACTGGAAGGAAAGCCAGCTGCTATAGCTGTCTTTCATTTTAAGTTATAGGTCCATTTTGACAGTGGTAGTATGTTCATGGAATGTGTATCTCCTCCCTCATTTCCTCCAGGGGATCTACTTCATTTGTAACATCCAAAACATTTGCACACGAGTTCTTAAAAGCATAAGAAAGAAAATTGGTGTTTACTTTTGGAAAGAGTGGACTGTGGTTAGAACCCGTCGGTTTTTATTGCTGCATTTGTCTCCGTTAGGGAGATTCACCTTCTCTATTTGCCCTGGTGACCGCTATCACCTAAAGTAAAAGAAAATCCCACATTTTTAGCTCTCACCAAAATAGGGACAGAGGGGAAATCTTAAAATGGGGACACTTGGCCTGCTGTCAACTGAAAGGGGATTTCTCTCATTTTGTAGAAATTTTCCTTTCATTTTCTGTTATATCTACCTGGCAGGAAATAAAGGCACATCTTACTCCAGCTCGCTCCAAAGTTTTGGTGCAAATCTAAAGTAAGCTTCTGCTTGGATCATCCTAATTGTTCTCCTCCTCTCCTTCCTGCATTGCTGCACCTGACCTCCATAGACATCCCCATCACCTCTCCCTGCTGCAGTGCTGATCGTCGCGGTCACCTCTTCTCACTACACTACTTACACCACTCTAATAATAGTGTTTATTACAGAACTGTTTTTAAATAAGAACATTAAATGCTTCATTATGTTGGTGCACACGATCGTTTATTGAACCTGACGCATAGCATTTTTAGCGTGATTTGACACAGCTGGTACAACAGAACATAGAACTTGCCTTGCAACATTGTTAATTTGGTGAAAACGTGCCAATATTGACACCACAAAGCTGACATATTTCACTTTCTTCATTGTGTGTTTTTCTACCACTCCTCACTGCATTGCACTACCTTTCTATTATCTTCTGTTCTTATTGCCTTCTAAAATGTTTCTCATATTCATCTTTGAGACTGGATTTTCATCTTTGAGACTGGATGCATGCAGAACATATAACGCATGTGAAGGTGTGAATGGGCCCATAGAGTTTCCATTTGTCCTTCACACTAAACTTCAGCACATAGATGTGAACCAGCTGCATAGGAAAGATTGCATTTTAATGCAGTAAAAATGTCCTTTATGTACATGTGTGCAGGCCCGGATTCCCCACAAGGCCACCGAGGCCAGGCCTCGGAGCGGCAGGGCGCAGAGGGGCGGCAGCGGTGTGGAATCCCCCGACGCCCGGAACATAAAGTTCCGGGCGCGGGCGGTAAGTTGCCTTCTACATTTAGTCCTGCTTTGTGAAGGCAGGACTAAATGTAGTGTGGGGAAGCCGCTTGTTCGTTTACGAGTGATTGCGGCGATTTCACCACGATCACGTGTAAAATGTGTGCAGCCTGTCCATCCTCCCCCCGGCCCAGCATGTGTGTGTGCTTAGTAAACAGCGGCGGCACTGCTCTTTCCTAGGTACACCAGTAATTAGCTAATTGACTGTTCCCCCTAGATAATTTGTGGGGGTATCTATAAAGATCAGAAAGTACTCATAGAGATGCCATCAGTCACCCGCTTCCAACAAAAAAATAAAAAGCACCGAACGTTCCAATAGAAATAAAACAATTCAAACCTAATGCAACTTTTAACCACTTAGGGGTCTATTCACAAAGCTGCCGAGGGCAGCTGAGTGAATGACCGATCAGAAGTGAAGTGAGCCGAACACCGTTCGGCTATTCACTTCAGGCTGGTACGGCTGATTTCAGCAGTATATCGGCTGAAATCAGCCGTACATCGGCTTGCTTCGGATCAGCCGAACATGCTCAGCATGTTCGGCTGACCCGAAGTGCAGAAGGAGTTCGACTCAGCCGATCCAACATCTGGATCGGCTGAGCCGAACCTCCGGCAGGCTTCACACTGCTGTTCGGGCTATTCTGAAAGATCCCGAACAGCAGTGAGAGAATAGCCGAATGCCGCCGAGCGGCATTTGGCTCGGCTGTTCTGCTCGGTCCCTCAGAGGCACCGAGCAGAACAGAAAAAGAGTGAAAAAAGTAGATTTTTTTCCGTACAGCACCCCCTCGGTTCTCCTGAACCGAAGGGGTCCTGGTGCCGAAGCTAGCCGAAGGATCGGCCGAAGCTACGGCCAGATCCTTCGGCAGCTTTGTGAATAGACCCCTTAGTTCTGTGGTCACATGACGTTCCAATCCGGAGTCTTCTCTCCTGTGTACAGGAGACGGGCCCACGTGGCCTGCGTGACATTAACACTTCCTATTGGCTGTCCAGCAGCGGTGTCTTCTTAGGATCCAAAAGAGGATGGCATCAGTAAAAGGGAACTAGCTGGTTTAGGCACATCTGCACATTGCTGCACTACCGGTCTATCGCATCCCAGAAACTACACCAGTGAGGGACTTAGGTAAGTATAAAGTACTTTGAGATGACGTAGAATTTTTGACCTTTTATGTGGTGATCTCAGACCTTTCACATTCCATGAAATTATCTTCAGGGGGGGTCCCATTGAAGAATTGTGGGGGAGGTGTACCAAAGATTTATATCTGTTTTCCTATAGAAGATGTGAGAGCTTGGTGTCCCAATGCCCCAAGTCTCACTAGTTGAAACAAGTCCCGCAGAGGTAGGAGTAGTACACTCAGAATCTGAAAGTGGTCGGCTAACCGTATGGTCAGGGGGGCCCCGTGACAAATCCCCTTTAGTCATGTTAGGTATGTGCTCCGGTCCCATAACTAGCAACTTAACGAATGAGAACAAACAAAACCCTGCAATTAGCAGTAGCATAACATGTAAGAAATATCTGGTGATTGACTTCCTTTTTTCCTGAGAGAACTCTGTTGGTTCACATGAGACAAAGCGGATCCCTGGTATGCAGGGTGTGCTTGTGGCCTCCATCATCAACTAATCAGCAGAGATTCCAAATATTGGATCCTCCGTCCCGCCGGATGAATGAATGGAGTTCTTTTGCACCTCGGTACTTCATGGAGTAACATCAGCTCTTTTCTTGCGTGGGGGCTTTTAATAGGTGAAGAGGAGCTGGTGATCTCCATGTTCTGGAGATAAACATGAGCTTTTTCCGGAGAGGAGAAAGAGGCTACAGTACCGTCTGAACCAGTAATGCGTAGTGTGGCAGGGTAAGCTAGCGCGAATTTCACCCTTTTGTGTACTAGGACTTGGCATATCTCTTGAAATGTTTTTCTGCGTTTGGAGAGCTCCGCCGAGTAATCCGCAAATAGTAGGATTTTGTGACCTCCCGCCACCAGATTCCTCTGTGAGCGATATGATTGAAAAATGTGATGTTTGTCAGCAAAGTTCAAGTAACGGACGATGACCGGTCTGGGTCTATTATCATCTCTGGGGGGACCCAACCTGTGGGCTCTTTCCACCGTACAAGGGTGTGAAAAGCCCATTGCCCTGGGGATCGCCTCCCCACAAAATGGAATTAGGTAGGTTGGTTTTACCGATTTGGGTAGGCCGATGATTCGCAAGTTATTTCGGCGAGATCTATTTTTCTAGATCATCCAATTTTTCTGACATCGCAAGCATCTTGTGTGAGGCGGCCTTAAGGTATGTACCATTATCTGTCAATCCACATTCTAAGCTGTCAGTGCGTTGTTCTATAGTTGACAGCCGTTTGTGGTGAGAATCTATTGTAGATGACAATGTACCCAGATGTAGTTTGATGGCTTCATTAACTATGTTGGAAATGTCATGTTTCAAGTGGGAGGCTACTTCAGAGGCTAGTTTTGTGTAATCAATAGGGCAGATGGGCTGTGGAGATTGAGAAGATTGAATCTGCATGTCTCCCTCAGAATCATCTGTGGCACTGTGTGCTGAATCAGCAGCCGGCGCCATTTTGGCTGCAGTATTCTCTCCCCCTATGCTGTTCGTCAGTGATCGGCGGGCCGACGGCGGCCGTGAAATGAATTTATCCATGTCGGCAGCGGGGGTGACAGGTCTAATCTGCGGTGTCTGTTCATGTGGCGAGAGTTTTACAAGGGCTAGATGAGTGTACAGCGGGACGGAGGAGACGGGGGAGCCGTTACCTCATCAGGCGCCGGAACCGGAAGTCCACCCGTATAAAGTACTTTAAAAAAGTTTTAAAAAAGCATATTTAAAGAGGGGGTGCAATGGGAGGTTGATTGAATTTTAGAATAAAACTCTGTTCTAAACAAATTTATTTTTATAGTATCTAATGCCAGAGCTGCTTAGAAGTCTAATTATAACATAACAAATTTGTTTCCATTTTCGGAATCTGAACTCCGAAGCCTGCTAGTATGCAAATTAGCTTATCTTCTACACCAGACACACAGATGTGTGTTCTTGGGTGAGCTCTGGGAATCAGTTGGAACATTGCTGAGTCTTTGCCCTCTTCCACCATTGCATCATCATAACTGACACACATGAAGCAGAGCTCCAACTGCTTTGGAATTGTGCTTTGGTTCTGTGTCAGACATGCACTGTGTTCACCCATCAAGGAGGAATGGTCATACAAGGCTCCTGTATTTTTTTTACTCTTTTGCACGAGTAAGACTTTCACAGCCTGTTTTTTTTCCTTTTACAGAAACCTCTCTGCTTTCATTGATTTATATATTATTAATTTAGACTCAATCAGCTATTAGCAAAGTTATTTGAACGTATGTTGTTATAAACGAAAGACAGGTCTAATGTAATAAAACTACACTATACTATATACTATGTTATACCACACTACTATATTTTTACTCTTAAGCTTTTTGATTACTAGATTTTACATGCAATGTGTTATTGATATATATAGTAAACTCCCCATTATCCAGCATTCAAGCAACCAGCAAAAAAAAACAAGGATATATGTCATTGATTCTTTTTAGCTGGTTGCTTGATAAACATGTGCACAGTAAAAAGTTTAATTAGCAACTAAGGGGTCTATTTACTAAGCTGCCGTAGGCAGCTGAGTGAATGACTGACCTGAAGCGAAGTGAGACAAACACTGTTCGGCTATTCACTTCATGCTGGTACGGCTGATTTCAGCCGTACATCGGCTGAAATCAGCCGTACATCGTTTGGCTTCGGGCCGGCCG
>NW_017306901.1:1826-3911 GCF_000935625.1 Nanorana parkeri | reverse complement strand
CATTCGGCTCGGCTGTTCTGCTCGCTCCCTCTGTGGGACCGAGCAGAACAGAAAAAGAGTTAAAAAAAGTAGAAAAATAAAAATAGAAAACTATTGTGCGGAGCTAGCAATGACAGCTAGCTCCGCCCAACAGTTTTCTATTGGCCGGCGGTTCTGCTGCCGTCACAAAAAATAAAACATTTGGCCATAGGAAGGCATTGCTAGCTATTGTACCCGCCCTCTGCTGCTGTCAATCACTAGTGGGGACCTGATGGAGAACTGCAGAAGAGGGCGGGTACAATAGCTAGTTTGCTACTGGCTATTGCAAATTGAAAAAGACAATATTCTGACACGACTTCGTGTCAGAATAAAAAGAAGAAAAAGCAGTGTTTCTCTCCTTGGCGGCCGGGAACGGGAGACTCCCAGAGCGCACGGGAGAGTAAGGCTGTCTGGAGATCAGTGTCCCTGGTTAGCTGGTAACCAGGGATGCTGATCTCTCTGCAAGTGGCCGAAGCCAGCCGTAAGATCACAGCTGGCTCCGCCCAGCTGTCAGAAGCAGGCTGCCGGCCGGCCAATATAGTGAATAGCCCGTACAGCAGCCCTTTGGTTCTACTGAACCGAAGGCGTCCTGGGGCCGAAGCTAGCCAAAGGATCGGCCGAAGCTACGGCTAGATCCTTCGGCTGCTTCGTGAATAGACCCCTAAATCTATCTAGTTGATAATAAAATTCTCTGTTTACATCTTGCTGCCGGCTAGCTGCTAGATTTCACAGTCGGCAGCAGAATGTAAACAATGGGGAGCAATAGCCAGCCTGCTATTGGCTATTTCAAATTGCAATAGCAGGCTGGCTATTGCACCCACTCACTAGCAGAGGAGTGGACCTGAGAGATAACTTTCACTCTCAGGTCTGCTCCTCTGCTTAGTGGCAGGGTGCAATAGACAGTCTGCTATTGGCTATTGCAATTTGAAATAGCCAGTAGCAGTCTGACTATTGCTGACCTACTGCCCGCCGGTTGCGGAATCTAGCCAGCAGATGAATGGGGCCATGGGGGTGGGGGGCCACAGCGGTGGGGGTTCTTGAGAGTTAATAGTAATTACAGTTGTCCTGGGAGTTTACTAGTATATACACACTATCTAGGATAAATTCTTGGAGAGTATAAGAGGGTTCTCCCATTGCTACTATGTCTGAATGTTCTCTTACTGATTACTTTAGTTTCTTGGCTCCCTTTCTGTTTGTAGGCATTCTATATCACTTCCCCACTTTTCAATGTTCTTCCTCTGCAAGTAATCTTTCCCACTGTGGCTTTCTCGGAATTTCCTCAAGGATATAGGCACACCTGCTGTTCAATACATCAAGAAAAAGGCAATTACAAGAAAAGCTTGTAGGATAGCCTACTGATCACCACCAGCCTCCCGTCAATCTGCCTGGTATTAGTCTTGGCTTAATTAATACAGAATATAGTGTAACTGGGAATTGGATCCATATATTTGCCATCAGGTTTATTCCAGTAAAGGCGATCGAGGCTGTGAATGAAAACCCAGACTTGCACTTCTCGGATTCTGCTGCCTCCCAGTGCACTCTCCTTCCTACTGTTCTGCTGCTACTCATGTAATTTCATTCATCACAATCTTCAGTGGAGGTGGAAACATTGTAGGGACACGATTTGCAGGACACAGTCTGTCCTCCTTTTCTCTCCTATCTGATTAACCTCTGATACCCTATGAATGACTAACGTGGCAGCAATGCATCATAGATGCCTGACACCTCAGCATCACAAATAGCTTGTTGGAATTCTATTTTATTAGGGTACATCAGTGTTTAGCTATATAGGGCTTCGTTTAACCTTTTATGATGAACTTTTGGATACTACTAAAACTATTTTGTTAATAAGATTCAGTTATTTGTAAATGTGTACCGTATATACTTGAGTATAAGCCGAGATTTTCAGCCCATTTTTTTGGGTGAAAAGTGACCCCCTCGGCTTATACTCGAGTCAGCGCCAGCGCGTCTTCTTACTTACCTCGCCGAGCGTCGCGTCACTGCTGCTCGGTGTGCGGCGCTCCGAGCGGGGTCATCTGGCAGTCTCCGGGTCCTAATTTAGGTGGC
>NW_017306901.1:0-828 GCF_000935625.1 Nanorana parkeri | reverse complement strand
TTATATATATAGATATATATATATAGTAATGTCATAGACTAATGAGCTCTATAAACTATGTATGTAAATCAGATCCTATGGTTTGCCAAGTGTTACGGTGCTGCAGCTTCATGATGGAATATCAGTTGAGGGCTGGTTATTGTAGTTCCACAAATGGAGGCTGTCAGCTTCCTTACTGCTGGTGTACAAAGTAGATATTAAGTTGTTTACTTAGATCCCTGCAAGACCAAATGAAAAGTTAACAGATCATATTACTACTGCTACCTTAGAAAATGGAAAGAAAGGGAAGGACAGAAGCAGGTAAAAAGCAAGGAAGGAAATATGGATGCATACCTAGATAGATAGATAGATAGATAGATAGATAGATAGATAGATAGATAGATACCTAGATAGATAGATAGATAGATAGATAGATAGATAGATAGATAGATAGATAGATTATTGATAGATAGTTAGATAGATAGATAGATAGATAGATAGATAGATAGATCATTGATAGATTATTAATAGATAAATAGATAGATTGACAGATAGTAAATATGTAGATAATAGAATAGATAGATCAATAGAAATATAGATAGATAGATAGATAGATATAAAGAAAGATGATAAACAGATAGATAGATAGATAGATAATAAACAGATAGATAGATTATTAATAGATAAATAGATAGATTGACAGATAGTAAATAGGCAGATAATAGAATAGATAGATCAATAGAAATATAGAAAGATAGATAGATAGATGATAGATAGATAGATTATTGGTAGGTAGATAGATAGATATATAGATAGATAGATGATAGAGATAGATAGATAGATAGATAG
>NW_017306900.1:964005-974247 GCF_000935625.1 Nanorana parkeri | reverse complement strand
GATATATTTCGCTATCACAACGATCGGAGTCAGAATAGTGGTCTCTAGGTCTGTTTCCCATTGTGAGGTATAGGAGGGAGGGGGTGTGTCTGTTGGGGTGATAAGTAGAGCGTACAGGAGGGAGATAAGTCCAGGGCTGTGTGGATCTTGGCTGCATATTTTTTCAAAGGGGGACATCCTACGAGGACCAGTAGGTTTTGGGGTGGATGTTGTCATGTAGTTTTTAATTTGGAGGTATCTGAAGATTTCTGCATTCGGGATTTGGTTATGTTCCCGTAAGTGCGGAAAAGGTTTGACACCCGAATTGGATTGTAGTTGCCAGAAATGGGTGAGTTCTTGGGCAGCCCAAGTTTTGAAACTCTTTGGGTTTGTGAGAGCTGGCGTGAACAAGGGGTTATCTAAGATGGACATGAGTGGTAGGTGTGGGGAGAGGAGGCCGTATTGGCTTTTGATTGAGTCCCACAATCTGAGTGAGTGAGACGTTATAGGGTTGTGGACTGTTGGTCTTTGTTTCGGGGCCAACCAGAGGAGGTTGGCAACTGATACAGGCTTCACCAGTGCATTTTCCACAGCCACCCAGGCTGGGGTCTCACAGCTTGAGTGGTATTTCGCTAGTTGCCCTATCTGAGCTGCTAGGAAATATTTAGCTAGGTGAGGGACTGCTAGCCCACCCTGAGATTTCGGTAAATATAGTGTACGTCTAGGGACTCTAGGCGGTTTAGCTCCCCATATAAAAGTATATACACAGGCTTGTAGTTTTCTGAGGGCCGGGGCTGGAACTGCTATTGGCAGTACCCGGAATAAGTATAGAATTTTTGGTAGGAGGGTCATCTTGACCGCTGCCATTCTACCTAGCCAGGACAGGTGGTATTGGGACCAGGTTTTAAGCATGGTTGTAAGCTTGGTGAACATGTCTGGATAATTAATGCTATATAGAGCCCGGTAGGAGTGCCCTAGTTTAATACCCAAGTAAGGGAGGTGGTCCAGGCGCCATGAATAGGGGTATGTATTACGTAGGGACTCAACAAGTCGTGCGGGTAGGGAAATATTTAAGGCTATGGCTTTGGAGTCATTGATATGCAGGCCAGATAGTAAGGCGAACTCCGATAGGCGTTTCGTGAGGTTTGGTAGGGTTACCACGGTGTTTGTGACAAAGAGTAAGGCATCATCCGCAAACATACATATTTTATGCAATGTGCCTTCATGATCAATGCCAGCTATATCTGGGGAATTGCGAATTTTCTGAGCTAGGGGTTCCAATGCTAGGGCAAAGAGAAGACGGGATAAGGGGCATCCCTGTCTGGTGCCCCTAAGGATCGGGAAGGGTTGGGAGCAGAAGCCTGCATATTTTATTCTTGCTGTTGGTCTATTGTATAGTGAGGACACCCATTTAAGGAAGAAGGTGCCAAAGCCTCGGTGGGTAAAGTGTGGAAGAGGTAGGGCCACGAGACACTGTCAAATGCCTTTTTGATATCTAGAGAAAGGAGCATGGTAGGGATTTTCTTAGTCTGGGCTATATAGGAAAGGAGGGAGATTCTGCGAATATTGTCACTAGCTTGTCGGGTGGGGATAAAACCGACTTGGTCATTAGAGACCAAGCGGCCTATCACTAGATTGAGTCTGTTGGCCAAGAGTTTGGCCAGTAGTTTCATGTCTACATTAAGTAGCGAGATCGGCCTGTAGTTAGAAGGGTTAGTGTGGTCTGATGAGGGTTTGGGGATCATACAGATCAAGGCCGTGAGGGAGTCTGGGCCCAGGGACCCACCCCTTCGAAGGGAATTAAAGGTGTCGGTCAGGAGAGGGGTTAGGAGGTCTTTGAAGGCGCTGTAATAGGCTGTTGTAAATCCGTCTATCCCCTCCATGAGAGAACAGCAGTTTGAAGGGGAATCCCCATTTGTACTGAATGTGGTGTTTAGTGAGTACATCTAGGCATGGGCGCAGGGCTCTTCGTTTGGTGATAGTTGAGGGGGCCAGGTCTGTGAACATCTGGTACTCGTGGCCTTGAAATGTGAGTGGGCCTTGTTGTGCTTTGGTTCTAGCAGCTGTCGTCAAGGCCTCTTTGGTGCGTTAGAAGTGCAGTTTGACCAAGATGTCTCAAGGGGGTCCATCTGGATGTCTACGGGTCAAGGTTCGGTGGGCTCGCTCGATCTCCAGACGGTCCAGTGGGATGTCAGCGGCTAATTCTTGGAATAGTGCCGTAGCCGTGGAGTTTAGGTCCACAATGTGTTCTGGGAGCCCTCGAATGCGGAGGTTAGAGCGCATGGACCTGTTTTCTAGGTCCTCCAGCTTGGAGAGCAGTTGTGTATTTTCTTCACGGAGTGATTCCATGTCCCCAGCAACCTCGGACAGGTCTGTCTTAAGGTCATCGCATCTGTCTTCCAGGGCGGCCGTGCGATGGCCTATATCTCTTATTTCTTTAAGCAGTCTGTCAGTGATTTGCTTGGAGGTTGTTTGGAGCGCCTTTTGCAGCATGGTATCAAAGCGCTGCAGGAGGGCTGTGTGGGATTTCTTGCGGGAGCGGTCTCCCTCATGGCTGTCAATGTCACCCTCGTCCATGTCGCTACTGGAGTCAGCTGCTGTGCGGACCGTTACCTCGCGTGTGTGGGCCGTGGTCGCCATCTTTGCCGAGGCCCGGGCCATCGCATCCGCTATGGGTTGTTGCTTACCCTTCTGCGGGTTCTTCGGTTTCGAGGACGACATGTTTCAGCTCGGGGCGGATTCCGGTTTCAGGTTGGGGTTTTGTGGCAGTTGTGGAGGGTGATCCTCTGGGCTATGTGTAAGATTGCCTGGGTGAGCTGCGGAGCCGTCTCAGAAGGTGTCCTTCATCGGCAGCTTCGCGCAAGCGCCCCCCATTTTGTAGCTTTTATAAAAAAATAAATTTTCTGGTGACCCTGCAATGAAGGTACTCGTTCAGACACTTTCTGATACATAGTGAAAACTATCTCACAATGGTGCTCCCCTGTTGTAACACTTGAGGACATAGTTTCACAGTTACATAGTATTTATAAGGATAAAAAAAGACACAGGTCCATCAAGTTCAACCTCTGTATGTGTGTGAATGTGAGTTGTATGTATTTGAAAAACAACCTCTACAAGAATTGGCTAATTTGTCTTAAAAAATTCCCCTGAACCCATACAGGCAATCAGATAAAACCATGCATCAACCTCCTATTGAATTTCCATGGCCCTGTGTATTGTGCTGACTGGGGAAGACCATCTAAAAGTTCTTTAAATATATGCACACTCTCAGCTAATACCACTTCATAAGGAAGAATTCCACAGTTTTACTGCTCTGACAGTAAAGAACCCCTTTCACAGTTTGAGATTAACCCTCTTTTCACCCAATCCAAAATTGTGGCCATGTGTCTTCAATGGAACGTAGACAGGAAGGGGTTGCAAAAGACTAGATCAGCATCAATGAGATAAAAAGCACTAACAAAAAGGCGAAAAACACTATGAGGGGAATTTGTCAAAACTGGAGCAGACAGAATCTGGAGCAGCAGTGTGGACTCAGCCCAACTTAAATGAAATGGGGCATTTGAGCCTAACTGTGAACCTACTAGGCTGAAAAAAAGGTTTAATATAATTTTAAAACACTACTGTATGTCTAACCAAAATGGTATTTATATATAGTATATAGTAGTGATATAGAAGGGAAGTATTAGAACCTATGTTGTTTTTTTCCCTGCTATCTGGAGCTCTGTTAGAGAAACTACCCCTCACTTACTGTCATTTTTTCAAAGTCTTTACCTTACCAGATGTGAAAAATAACTCTGCAACACCAACGCAGGCAGCAATAAAAATGCTTTATTGAGTAGGGGAAGGCTACGGCTGTCTCTCCGATTCCCATTCATTTCCAGTCAGGTGAAACTTGTCACTGTGACAGTAAGGGGATGATTTATAAATCATCTGCCCTGACATACACTGGTCAAATGCCATTTGCAGGGCATTCAGGCCGCTAGATGGAGCCGAGGAGCACAGGAACTTCCTACGTTCCTCGACTCCTTCTAGTGGTGAGAATGATGTGTGAATGGCATTTGGCTACACATATTGAGGCAGATGATTTGTAAATCAACCCCTAAGTGAGGGGAAATCTCTTTAACGGAGATCTGCATAGCATTAAAAATCTGAATGGGATTTTAGTCCTTCCCCACCCTATCCAAAAAAGTTTGGGCTATATATACAGTTTTATTGGGTCTGGCCTATGCCTGCCTAATTGGTGTATGCATATTAGATTGTAAATTCCTTAGGAAGCAGAGGTGAATATGGTCTATATATTCTCTACAGCACTGAACAACGTGCAGCAAACTTCTCCCTTGAAGCTCCCTTGATCACAAACAGACAAATGTGTTCAGTATGGTGGGAGTTTTTTTTTTGTACTCATAAATTATTTTTTACACCCACAAATTCTTTGTTCTTGGTGTCTGTTTTATAAGGCGCAAATGTTTAATATCAATTTTACGTTACTTCTTTTTCGAACACTCAGATTGTTTGCAGAAAAATGCTAATAATACTTATTTTTGCTTAATGACTATGGGCGAAAGCCATATAAAAACAATGCAGATTCATGTCTTCGCTCTATAAAAAAGGGTCAGCCTTTTAAAAAATAAAGTTTAAACATGTGGTCATTTGACATTGCAAAAATGTGTTAGGTCAGATTTCCAAAAGAGTAAAAAAAATTGACACATATTCGGTTATTTGGTTCTTGGTAAAACCTGCTTTGCAACAATGAGAAAAAGCATAATATCCTTTCTCTAATAAAAGTATACCCGACAACAAACATAGGGACTGGAATGTCACCAGATGTTGCCTGATGAGGTGGGTAATAATGTTTTGCACTTTTGAACTATTTTCACATCTTTAAAAATATAAAAGACACATAAAAGCTTAAAAAACATAGGACCAAATAAATGTCAATATACAGGCCACACAAGTAAAAGAAGAGCAGAATACAGAGACTAGCCATGCAAAAAGTACATTTACCATGGTGCAATGTGACATGACCAGAACAGTAACACATTTCAGTCTGCTTAATCACTGAAATGCTAAACAATGAAAGAAACAAACAAGTAAATACAATGATTATGAAATCACAATTTGTACAATTTCATGAAAGTAACTTAAAGAAAAACGCAGTTTCTAAGCAAATAAAATATGTGAAATACATGTTTAAAAAGAGACTTTGAATCTCAGCCAAATGTATTGGCTTGTTTAAAAGATTAATACGATTAGAGTTTTGCCATTGATGAACTGATTTACAAAGGCCTCATATGTGCTATAAAATATAACTTTAAACAATATACTTTTACTTTATTTGCAAGTACCTTTTTAATAGACATGTGCAATTCGTTTAGTTCCAAATGGAAATGTGTACGAATTTTCCGAAATTCGGACATTCAGATGCATCCACATCTCCGAATGAAAAAGTTACGAATCCGAATGAATTTATGTTGCTAAACGTTAAGATAGAAAAACAGCATGGAATCCCCTTCTCACCCCTAAAGGGTCTGATAGGAATTTTAGGGGGGACCCCAACGCCAAAAAAACAAAAAAGTGTGGGGTCCCCCTAAAATCCCTTACCAGTCCATTGATCCAAGCAGTAGCCCGGCAGAGGAGGACAGTATATATATATATATGAGAAATGTGGCCCTGTCAGTGAATTCACGCACTCTCAGTTATCAATGCTGATAGGAAAATACTGCCTGTCAGATTTGATTACATATGTATAGTTACTATTCATTCCTCTGGAATTCACATGTAAACTAAGGTTTACAATCTATGTTAGATAATGGAAATATGCTTCTCTTTGATATTTTCATGGGGATTTTAGAGAACAGAAAACAAGGGAACAGGGTAAGCATTTTATTGGTATGTTATTTATAGGTGAAACCCTTAGTAGGTCACCTGACCTTAAAACTGTTATTTACCATATCTTCAGTATAGTCCACAAAAGGTTTTGAATCCTTATTGCCCCAGGCTAGCCAAAGGTGGGTAAATCTAAAAAGTAGAAGAATTTCACTATAGTACTTTTGTCAAAGTGTATGTATTTTCAGATGTTCTTGTTTTGGATAGATAGGTAGATAGTTTTTAATAGATTGAAGTAGGGAATAGTTAAAATGTGTTACACTTTTTTTTTCTTTTTTTGCTGTCTGCGTTCCATTAAGATTTCTCTGCACTTGTCTTGGGAATACAACAGGTGAGAGAGGATTCTTTAAATAGGTGAGAAAAAGGTTTTATAAAACTATAGGTCTCGGTCAATTTAGTAACCTTCTTTTACAGTGTTCTCTCTGTTAAAACACTGTTACCCTCCTTTTTGTTCTGACTACTTTTGGTTATATGACCTTGATGACCTATTCCAATGATTAATTAAACATTAAAGGGGATATTTAAGGTATATCAGAACTCCAGGGAACAACCTTTTTCTCACCGATTGTACTACGTGTCACCATATAGGGTCCAATTCTATCCCTGTTTGAGATCGATTACGGACCCCACTTATACAAAAAATACATTACCTTACCAAGATAGAAAAAACAGGTGTCTGTACCCGCACTTCTCAGGTTGTCACGAATTAGGAAACCCTCTATTTCTTATAACTACCTATTTTTTATAGAAAATGGCATATACATTAGGTATAGAAATTGATGAAGAAATCAGAAATACTTTTAGGAGAAATGACCTACAGACCCAAGAAGACGAAATAATAATACGTAATAAGTTTAGACAACATAAGAAACTGGTCATAAGGCATCTAAACCGCAAATGGGACATCATGTCCCTGGAGCCATACCTCCAAGCAGGAATGATCCCACGAGGACTCAGAGAAAGAGTTGTCCCAGCGGAACATTTGCAGAATGACCGTTTCTTACAAAAATGGCAAAAAGAATGTGTGGAGCATGGTCTAAATATTATTAAACTTATAATTGAGGAAGAGAAAATACAAATGCAGGAATTACAACAACAAATAGAAGAAAGTTCAACAAATTTAGAACCGTTAAAAGAACATGAGTATTTTAAAAAACAAAATGAATTCCTACACAAGGAAATAGAGAGGATTCAGATTTGGAAGTAAATCGGAAAATATAGATCTTCCTTTCCGACGTCCACCTCTTACATCATCGTTAAGCAGGAACATAATTATGGAGTAGAAACAGGTGTAAAATTAAGAAAATTCCTTTTTTAGGAAACTCTCAAGAAATTAAACACTGCCAAGTTTGTGGGAACGCTTAGTTTGTATGAATGAATGGGAGTATGAGTGTCATGAACAACGTTGTTCTTTTACTAGTAATTTGAGAAGTGAGCTAACAGACACCGAATATATTATCTTGTAATCAATAAAGTTTATATTTTTATAAAACTATAGGTCTCGGTCAATTTAGTAACCTTCTTTTACAGTGTTCTCTCTGTTAAAACACTGTTGCCCTCCTTTTTGTTTCTTTTAATAGGTGTTCCTATTGCAAAAATCTCCATTCACATCTATAAAACTTGGTAACAGTAACATTTTAGATTTCCTATCACTTAATGTCCTGGTGATGCCAGGATAATTAGAAAGTGAATCTCCCCAGCAGGGAAATGGGCAGCAACAAAAGCATGGCAGAAGTTCGAGCACTTTCACGTGGTATCCATAACTGACTCTACAGAAAAAGTATAAAGGTTAGTCACAGGAGATGTTCCAGCATGATAGATATTCTTCTCTACCATCCACATATTGGCTATCAGCTGTACTAATCATTACTTGCAGATAGTAAAACAATGTACTGCATATCAGAAATGTACTTTTGCCAGGGGCTTCTAATTATCCCTTGAATCTACCCATTTAATCTTTTCATATTTAATATTTTATTTTGTAAAGAACACCTGAAATAAATGTAATGTGAAAAACCTTTATGCTAATTTGGTTTTACTTTTACTGCTTTCTGAGTATTTCAATTGGGTTGACAGTAAAGTTAAACAAAAATAAAAAAAAATAATCTCAAGATTAAAGCAACCATACTTTTCTGCTTGAATATTACATTCTGTTTAGTTTCCTGGTAGTGTTAACATGAAGATTAATAAATGAGCACTTGACATTAACCTTAGCAAACATTTATGTATATGAATCATTTGCATATGATTTGTATCTAACATTTGAGTAATGTCCATTATTCCTAATATTCTATTCTGAGGTTGACATTGTCTCTGCCAGTGTCACATTATTTTCTTTAGTAATTAATGTATTCCCATTAGTATGAGGTTAATGTTTTGTTAAATAGCTAGAACCTTGTAAAAAAACCTTGCAGTCTAATGTCTAAGTACACCCACTGAAAAATTAATCTGAAAAGCATTTGGTTGGGAAATTAAAGTGATTAAAGAGAAATGGAAATTTGTAATTTTTATTAGATTTTATCTAACAGAATAAATTGATGAAAAAAAAGGAACAATGCAGATACCAAGATTTATGGTAGCTGGTTTTAGTTTGCCGCATTGAACTGGACCTGCTCTATAAAAGTTAACAGTGACAGGGGTGGAACAAGCTACAATGGGGAGAAATGGTAGTGGGTATCATTAATGCTTATAATTTAAAACTTCCTTAATTAAAAAAAAGTTGTTGATGCTAAACTGATTTGCTGTTCAGCTTGACATGCATATAATAGTGAAAAATAATCCCTATACATAAAGGGGTGTGAAATAAAAATGAAGGTTTTATACTCTATACAAAATACTATCATATTTTATCAATTTATACTTATCAGATTTTAATATTTTTATGGTAGAAGTAATTTTATTTTCCAGCATAAGACCTTAGGCTCAAGCTGTTTTGGAAGAACGTCAAGTATATGAAATGACCTGTGTAATACAGCATAATATACATTTGTGCCACAAAATAAAATACATTTAAAAAAATTAATGATCCATCATTAACAGTACAGCTGAGTGAAATCTCAATTTTAGCGCTTAGTCATTTTGACACAACTTCCTTGAGAAATGTCAGCTGTTAAAATTTTATAAAACCCAATTTTCTGTGTTTGAAATGCCATCATAAACTCAGTGTATGTGACCACACAGAATCAGTCAGGTGGTGCATGCTGTGGGATTTTGCAGCACACAATAAAGGTTAGGTGCACAGAGGGCTCTACTGTGTTAATTAACTGACTGTTTTATACTCTTACATATACTAATGAATATTTATAACATTCTTAGAACTTTGATAGCAACTTTGTGCTTATGCTAAAAGTGAAAAAAATACTGCTGTAATATTTAATATATAAGTTTAGCTAGCTATACACATGCATTAACAGTAGGGTAATTAGTAGGCTATGTATGTAACAGGTCCAATATAAATCTTACAATAATCCGCCATTTCTGAGAGTCCTTCTTTAAATGAGAAGTATTGGAAAAGTAAAATGTACTCTTCCCAATACTTTGAGTCGACGTGTGACACTGCCTGTGTCACATGCTGGCTCTATAGATTGGGAACTGAGTAATCACAAACTGCTGATCGCTCGGCTCACAGTTTCCTCCTTGCATACAGCCATGACTGTCAGTCACTGCTTCAGACAGGAATTCCCTCCTCCCCTCTCTGTTTCTCCAGTGCTCACTGGAGGGAGACAGCAGAGGGGGCAGGCACAGCTGGCTCTAGAGAGACAGAGCCAGCTGTCAATCAGACAGCAGGGTGGATCCAAACAATATTGTCGGGATCCTTCTTGGCTACAACGCAGCTCTGTGCTGTCGGCAAATAGTGGGCAGTAGCCTACTTTATGCTGAGCTGGGGCCCTAGAAGTACATTTGGCTTTAGTTCTCTTTTAAGGTAATATTATCAAGAAATGTGTCTTCTTTTGTATCCTTCTTTGTTGTTATGACTGACTAAGTGAAGTATCGTTTTAACAACTTTTGTGGAAGTAATTTCTGGGATATCAGATTGTTTTTTTCGTTTTAGTTATGAGTAATGATATCTGTCAGCTTTATGGCTGAATTTCTTCATCAGCCCCACATTGCATTAATTTCTGAGAAATTAGTTTATTTTCAATTTCAGTAATGACAGGCAATAGTTATTTCACTGTCACATTTATGCCTAGCCATTATGCCCATTTTCTTTTCTCATTTATGCCTAGCCATTACTGTTTTTAGTGGAAGCCAAACTTATATCACATGAAACAAAACATACTTGCATATTTATTTTTTGGGCATTTTATAAAAAATAAAAAAGTAATAATAAAACAAAAACAAACATAGCAAGTCAAATCATATTTTTTTCCCCCTGAG
>NW_017306900.1:961762-963970 GCF_000935625.1 Nanorana parkeri | reverse complement strand
ACACACTACATTGTCAAAGTATTGGGATACCCCTCCAAATCATTGGATTTAGGTGTTCCAATCACCTCCATGGCCACAGGTGTATAAAATCAAGCGCCTAGGCATGCAGACTGCTTCTGCCAACATCTGTGAAAGAATGGGTCACTCTCAGGAGCTCATTGAATTCAAGCGTGGTACCGTATTAGGTTGCCATCTGTGCAATAAGTCCATTCGTGAAATGTCCTTGCTATTAAATATTCCATGGTCAACTGTTAGTGCTATTATAACAAAGTGGAAGCAACTGGTAACAACAGCAACTCAGCCACGTAGTGGTAGGCCACGTAAAATGACAGAGCGGGCTCAGCGCATGCTGAAGCGCACATTGTGGAGAAGTCACCAACTGTCTGCAGAGTCAATAGCTACAGACCTCTAAAGTTCATGTGGCCTCCAGATTGGCACAACCACAGTGCGTAGAGAGCTTCATGGAATGGGTTTCCATAGCCAAGCAGCTGCATCCAAGCCTTACATCACCAAGTGCAATGCAAAGCATCGAATGTAGTGGTGTAAAGCACGCCGCCACTGGACTCTAGAGAAGTGGAGACATGTTCTCTGGAGTGATGAATCACGCTTCTCTGTCTGGCAATCCAATGGATGTGTCTGGGTTTGGCGGTTGCCAGGAGAGCGGTACTTGCCTGACTGCATTGTGCCAAGTGTAAAGTTTGGTGGAGGGGGGTTATGGTGTGGGGTTGTTTTTCAGGGGTTGGGCTTGGTCCCTTAGTTCCAGTGAAGGGAACTCTTAAGGCATCAGCATACAAGACATTTTGGATAATTCCATGCTCACAACTTTGTTGGAACAGTTTGGGGATGGCCCCTTCCCCTTCCAATATGACTGCTCACCAGTGCACAAAGCAAGGTCCATAAAGACATGGATGAGCGAGTTTGGGGTGGAGGAACTTGGCTGGCCTGTGCAGAGTCCTGACCTCAACCCGATAGAACACCTTTGGGATGACCTCAAAAAATGCGCTTTTGGAAGCATGGTCAAACATTCCCATAGACACACTCCTAAACCTTGTGGACAGCCATCCCAGAAGAGTTGAAGCTGTTATAGCTGCAAAAAGCGGGCCAACTCAATATTGAACCCTACATACTAAGACTGGGATGCCATTAAAGGTCATCTGCGTGTAAAGGCAGGCGTCCCAATACTTTTGGCAATATAGTGTGTGTGTGCTACCATATTAAAATGGATGAGGTTCCAAGTTCAAGGCTATTCCCTTGGGATACTTCAGTTTTATCCAAATACATGAACATAGCATTAGATATCATATAGAAGTGAAGAAGATGTTAAACAGTGAAGCTCCCAATGAAAATGATCTTGACCTATCAGAAACACCTGCTTAAATTAAAGTAGATTTCTACTTTGAGGAAGAAAATGGCAGTGGTAGGTGATACCCACCATTCATTCTACTGCTATGAATGGTTTAAAAAATAAAAAATTTACTTGATCTGCTATTTGGACTGTATTATACCATGTATACCGCCATGCTGCCATGTTCTGTACTGCTATACAGATCCTGAAATCTAATAAAACACCTAGAAAGTGTCCCAGAGTAAAGAATATTGTACTGGCTATAGACATGGGATGTCAACATTTTCTTTGGCTCTCAGGACGCTTAACGTTCCATTAGCATGTCTAGTTACAGCTGATTAACATCATATCTGTGTGCTATTACTGATCACTAGGCAGTGCAAAACTTATTATTGATTGAGATCAAATGTATTAAGTAACAGGAGCGAAATCTATCATGATGAGAGCTTAGAAAACATCATAATGGCATCTGGCAAAATCCAAACTGGCCTAAAGCAAACTAGTACTAATATTTTACAAAACAAAGGAACGATTTTGGTGATTTTTTTTTAACTAAATGTTCTTTTTTCCTGGAGTCAGTGCATTAAATGATCTCCAGAGGCCTGTAATGATTAATCCCCTAACTGCTCTTCAAGAAACATGATAATTCTTCCACAGTATCACATTCAACATAAAATTCCAGCACTCATCCTGTAGCACAGACACAGATGGGAAGATCAGCAGCTCTTAAAGTAAAGAATGCTGGCAAGGAAATACATTTCTGCAAAGAATGCTGGTTTTGAAATACAATTCTCCCAAGTCAGAAAAAATAAATAAATATATATATATATATATATATACACATATACACACACACACACATG
>NW_017306900.1:937763-961673 GCF_000935625.1 Nanorana parkeri | reverse complement strand
CCCCCCCTCGCCCGCACACTGTTTGCATCGGAGCGGAGAGCTTGACAGCTGCAGCCAGGTAAGACATCCCCCAAAAATAAGACCTAGTGTCTTTTTTCATGAAAAAAATAAAAAATAAGACAGTGTCTTATTTTTGGGGAAACACTGTATATATGTAGCAAATTGATATTATTAGTAATATAAGCATAAAAACATAAACAGATAAACAGCTACTGTATATCTAAGATTTTAATATATACATACTTACTGATTATTTTCAAACTGCTGTATTTTACTGTATTTTGCTGTATTTTACTCTGGTAGAGTATATAATGTATAACATTGGATATGAATAGTATGTAGTCCTTTATTCAGCCAGCAGGTAAAACACAAGCCTGCATTTCCTGCTTCCCGTTACCATGGTGTTGTAAAAAGCCTGTTGTTTACAGATATCTAAAGCTCAAACTGAAATGTACATATACACACACGAGTGACTGAGTGGGAGGAATGATTTATCCCTTATCTAACAATTTAGTCTGGCATTTCAATTAAACAAAGTGAGACAAAAGGCAGGCAGCTCCTGCTATGATGTCTCTTTAGCTAGCACATGGACCTTTAAGAATCTTCTTGTCTTGTTGTCATGCCTTCATGACAGAGGCCTTTTTTTTTTTTTCCACCCATGTTATATTCCACATTTTAGGCCTGAAAATTACTTAAAACCCCCAAACATTATATATTTTCTGAAAGGCAAGACCCTATAGAATAAAATGGTTGCAGTTGCAAATTTGTATGTTGCACGATATTAGCGCAACTCCTTATCAAACTCCACAATTTAGTGAAAAATTTACTTAAATGCCCCAAAACACAATAAAATACCCATATGTTTAATAAAATATAAAGGATGCGGTTACAACGAGTAAATAGATACCCAACATGCCCAGGCTAAAAATTGTGTGCGTCCGTGAGACGGTGACAACATTCAGTACGCCAAAAAGTCCATAGACAACACTTTAAAAGCCCCTACAGGTCATCAGTTTAGAGATACCCAAAATACTGGCCCTAGAATTATTGCTCTCACTCCACCAAGCTTTACACCTTGCACAATGCAGTCAGGGAAGTACCATTCTCCTGGCAACCACCGAACCCAGACACGTCCATCGATTAACAAGACAGAGAAGCATGACTCGCCACTCCAGAGAACACATCCACACTTCTCTAGAGTCCAGTGGTGGCGTGCTTTACAACACTGCATCTGACGCTTTGCATTGCACTTGGTGATGAAAGGCTTGGATGCAGCTGCTCGGCCTTGGAAACCCATTCCATGAAGCTCTCTACGCACTGTGGTTGTGCCAATCTGAAGGCCACATGAAGTTTGGAGGTCTGTAGCCATTGACTCTGCAGACAGCTGGCGACTTCTGCGCACTGTGCGCTTGAGCATGCGCTGGCCCCGCTCTGTCATTTTACGTGGCCTACCATATTATGGCTGAGTTGCGGTTGTTCCCAGTTGCTTCCACTTTGTTATAATATCACTAACAGTTGACCGTGGAATATTTAGTAGCAAGGAAATTTCACAGATGGACTAGATTGCACAGGTGGCAACCTAATACGGTACCACGCTTGAATTCAATGAGCTCCTGAGAGTGACCCATTCTTTCACAGATGTTTGTAGAAGCAGTCTGCATGCCTAGGTGCTTGATTTTTATACACCTGTGGCCATGGAGGTGATTGGAACACCTGAAACACCAATACTTTTGGCAATATAGTGTATATTGCCCAGCAAAGTATTTTTTTTACATTTCTGACCAAACACTTACAGTTATCATGTTTCCTAACAGCTGGCTCTAAAGGTGCCCATACACCTGCCGATTATCGTACGATAATCGTGGAAATCACGAAATCGTACGATAATCGGCAGGTGTATGGAAGGTGTGCGACCGTTTCTACTGTACGGTCGCACGTCTTTTGTCTTATGAGCAGGCTCAAAAACCCGCCGAGAATCGTACGATTGTCGGCGGGTTTGTGGCCTGCTCGTAGGACAAAGGCCGCACGGGCCGGTGTGCACAAGCACACACTGCCCGTTCAGCTTTGCAGTCATTGGAAGCCCGCCCCTCAGGGGGGCAGGCTTGCGATGATCGCAAGTACGATCTGTTTGTCCAAGATGGGCAGATCGTACATTTTTTTTAATGACCTTACAACCATCGCAAGACAAAAGCATTTGCAATAGTTTAAAAACATTTTTGCTTTAATATCACTTTAAGAGGACATGCAGTGCAGGTAATGGTGTAAAAATAATTCACCCGGGCTAATTAAGCCCCAGGATTTGCCCCAACTCCATGGTATCAGTGAATGAGAATCTCATCGCTTATGAGGAATTTCTCCTGAAAAATAGCATATAACCTCATAGCTGTTAATTTGAAGTATTAATCTAAGGCACACTACAGATCAGGAGTTCTGACTCAAAAGTTATTTTCCTAATAGGTGCATTTTTTTCGCGGTCAGTAACTCAGAGAGTACTTATTAAAGAAATATATAGCCCGGTCCAATATAAACTAAAAACTAACAGAGCTACAAAGCACTCACAAATACACTCAAATAAGTGATACTCCACATGAAACACAATAGAAGCAATCGTTGTCAACTGCACAGTGAGGGGTGTCGTCCCCCCAGCAAAGGGATCAGAGTTATGAGACGTGCTTATTAGGTTGCAAGAGAAGGTGAGAGCATCACTGAAAAGGGTTAACACTAAAGACACTGATTGAGGTGGATGTGTGGTGTCTCCTGGGATGTAGTATTCCTTATATTGAGCAGTATAATAATTTCAGACACTGGATGTTAATTTTTATTTGGACTTTACTGTTACAGCTACTTCTTTTGTACTCGACTACAACTAGGTGATTAAGCGAGGAATAGAGAAAATCAACTGTAATATACTGTACAGCAGGGGTGCCCACAAATGACGAGCTACATGAGATCTACCAACGAAGAAAAAACCTCCCTCACTCTTTCTCCTGGCTGTCTCTCCTTGCTCATCCTCCTGGCTGTCTCTCCTCTCTCTCCTGGCTGTCATTCCTCGTTTTCTTTCCTGGCTGTCTCTTTTCGCTAACTTGGCTGTCTCCCTTGGCTGCCTCTCCTCGCACTCTCTCTCCTGTCTTTCTCTCCTCGCACTCTCTCCTGGCTCATATTTATCATAGTACAGGTGTAATTTAAGCCCAAAGCATAATCAATAAAAGAAGCTGAAAAAAATATCTCAGACACCTCCCAGTGTTTTACAACATACACATATTTTACTATTAAGTGGGATAAAAAAAATAACAGTGACTCTATCAAAGCCAGTGAATTTTAAATTTAGCAAGAAAAGGGGAAGGAAAAAAGAGAAATTTACAATGATTCATTAACCATCATTAACTACAGGAAATGCAAAGGAACATGAGCCCTCTGACTAACTAAACGCCCTGTACTTGTTTTGTACTGGTGATTGATTGACAGCAGTTTCCAGACAGAGAGAGCAGCCATAAAATTAAGATTTCAGCCCAGCCCTTTCATGGGAACATAATATTAACCACATGCTATTACTACGAGCAATAACCTAGATACATAATATAATACTATCTTTTCTAACAGAAGACTGAATTCGGAAGAAGATTCGGAAGAAGATATTCTGCTGACATCTTTCTTAAAGGGAACATGTTGAAAAGAAAAGAGAATGTGGACATGTGGCAGTTAGCATTAGATACCTTAACTTGTTTTCACCAAGACTGCAGTGTAAAGTCCATACTTTGTGCAATGGACTGTTAGAGTTGGTAATTTTAATAGAAGCTTTAAAAAGTGTGACTTTTCAACTAGTGGTTACCTGATTGAACAATGGCAAATGGAATTTATAAAGTAACAGATGTTTGCACATCGTTTAAAGGGCACCTGTACAGAGATATGGGGGCATGCCACTGCTGACCACTCCTACAGAAAATACTGGTTGTCTGGCTGTCATGCTGGCCTCCTGGGATCAATACCTTCTGAGTCACTGAACTAAAGCAAGTATGAAGATTGGCACCTCTGTGTTCACTCTGCATTGTTCTGTTTTACTGGCTCAGTATTCCAATCAGTGACAGCCAGACATCTAGCATTTGCAGCCTCCATAGACAATCCATTGCTATCTAGCACTAGATTAAGCTCTAAACAATTGCAATGGTTTATTGCACTTTGCCTTTAATGCCTTGACTCATGTGCTTTTTATTCATTTTAGCCATGTGATGTAATACATTCATACTGTTTCATTTAAAGATTGAATTATGTTTAGTAACATTTGGCTTAATCCTAGGTATTATTGTATTAAGTTATTAAGATGCCTAACACAATACCTTTGCAAACTGTAGTTCTTGAAATAAAAGCAAGTTGATGGATAATACTAAAATATACCCTTCTATTACCTGATTTATCATGCACGTTATATCTGTGTATGAAGCATTAAATATTGAAACAAATCTTTCGTTTCCTTTTAAACTTAACATTTAACTTTGCTATGCAGCTATTTGGAATCCTAGCAATGTTACCACGCCAATAGGGAGTAGACATTTTTTACATAGCAGATTCCATTCGTGCACAAAATAATATAGACAAGAAAGATATGCAGTCAGATGGGGATCAGTACATTAGCACAGATGAAGTGGACATGCCAGGGTATCAATATCAGTAACAATGATTGTTATTTGAATGGTGCATACTAACACAGTTTTTTTAAAGAATTTTAAAAGATCCGTACCTGCTAAGAATCATATACACGTATAATAAAGTGATATTAAAGGAGAACTATGAGGTGAGTGCTTTTCACTCACCTCATAGTTCTAGCCGACCTGTGACAATGAGACTGTCACAGGTCGGCTCAGTAGATCGGGAGGTGAGCGAACACATACCGGGATACCTCTAGATAGGCAGAGCCAGCTGTCACTCACGCAGCTGGGCGGATCCCGTCATCTACGTTGGGATCCGCTCCGGCTGCGGCGTCTCTGTATACCGCGAGCTGTAGCTCGCGGTATACTGAGCATAGGGTAACGGGAGGACGCTAGTTTGTGTCCTCCCATTACCCTAAGGAGAACTATGGGGAAAAACATTGACCCCATAGTTCTCCTTTAAAGTCAAAATGTTGTTTAAGCTATTTAAATGCTGATTAAATCACTTAAAATGGATGCTGCTCCTTCAGTATATCGGCTGAAATCAGCCGTACATCGGATGGCTTTATGTGGCTTCGGGTCTGCCGAACATGCTCAGCATGTTCAGCTGACCGGAAGTGCAGAACGAGTTAGACTTAGCCGGTCCAACATCTGGATCGTCTAAGCTGAACCTCCGGCAGGCTACTCGCTGCTGTTCGGTCTATTTATATAGATGCCGAACAGCAGTGAGTAAATAGCCAAATGCCGCTGAGCGGCATTCGGCTCAGCTGTTCTGCTCGCTCCCTCTGTGGGACCGAGCAGAACAGAAAAATAGTTAAAGAAGTAGAAAAAAAATAGAAAAAGATTGTGCGGAGCTAGCAGTGACAGCTAGCTCCGCTCAACTGTTTGCTATTAGCCGGCGGTTCTGCTGCCGTCAAAAAAAAAAACATTTTTGCCATAGGAATGCATTGCTAGATTCCTATTGGCTATTTAATTTGCAAACTAGCTATTGCACCCACTCTCTGCTGCTTTCAATCACTGTTGGGGACCTGATTGAGAACTGCAGGTCCCCTCTGCTGATTGACAGCAGCAGTGGGCAGGTGCAATAGCTAGTTTGCTATTGGCTATTGCAAATTGAAATAGCCAATAGGAATCTAGCAATGCATTCCTATGGTGAAATTTTTTTTATTCTTATTTTTTATTCTGACGACAGCCAAAGGCTCCGTGTCAGAATAAAAAAAAAGCAGTGTTTCTCTTCTGGGCAGCCGGGAGCGGGAGACTCCTGGAGCGCCCGGGAGAGTTGTGCTGTCTGGAGATCAGTGTCACTCCTATCTGTTTATGATCGATCAGCATACCTCGGATAGATGTGTCCCACTCACTGAATTCGTCACCAAAAAGAATAGAACGCCGTCCCGTCTCTACTCCCACAAAAGAAGAGACAGGCGTTCTATTCTTTTTGGTGACGAATTCAGTGAGCGGGACACATCTATCCGACGTATGCTGATCGATCATAAACAGATAGGAGTGATACCTCCTCTTTCCATCATATATGAAGAGCATGATCCATATACCTCGGTGATTTTGTTTTGTCCCTCCTCCCTTTGTCCATTTCTTGTAGACCTTCACCATGCCGTTTGCCTTTCGCCCCCTGCTCAAAATCGGGGTCATCTGACTCTCACCCCTCCTTTGGCCTACTGAGAAAGACCATATGGGATTTGCCGTCCGGGCGGTTTCACTTGGGAACACACGCATATACCTGCCTGTGCAAAACTAGCAGGTAAGACTTGACCCAATTCACTCTCCCTTAGAATAGCAACTATGATAGAAATTACATCTAATGTCTTTCTATACTATACAGATATCTCCCTTCCATTCCTGAAGAAGTGCAGAGCTGCGCGAAACGTTGAAGTTGCTCTTCCATACCCTAACCCTTCATTAGCAGTCACCATCGACCACATTATTACCACCTAGGTCTTCGGCATCATGACATAGTGGGAACTTTTTGTCATCATAAGTTCTTGTCCTACTATCCGATTGAGCTTTACAAGCACTGTCACTTTATTTTTACAATAGAATTTAAATACACAGCCCATTATGGTAGCTTTATTTTGAGTGTAGGGCAGGGCTAATAAGCCTGCTCACTGTATACCATTTATTTATTTTTTGTTACCTATATATGAATTTCTTGATATCCTCACAGAATGAATTAACTTAATTATGTATATCCACGTAATCCAATGGTGAATCGCACTGTGTTTGACATAACTTTGACGATCTGCAGTATGCCTTAATCATGTACCCTAAGCATATAAACTATGTGGAATCCCTGACAATTATTGTTATTACCTTTGCATGAACTCTCAAGGTGACCATACTTCGCTTGCGGGTTGGTGTTAGTGGAGAACAGATCTGCTCCTTCCCCTAACCCTTCAAGCACTACCCATAGAGTCAATACTTATATATTGTGGACACTAGATGTAGTAATATTGTGGACAAATACGTTAAATCCATCAAGTTGGATGAGGAATCATGCCGATCTCTAACTTAACTAGCATTGTCTTTTGTATCCAATCATGTTCGAAAAGTTGTTCCTATTTACCAATTGAATCATGTCTTGTTCCTAGGGTCACATTCTGCTCCTAGGGCAGTGCTAGTGGAGAGCATTATTCCATTCCACAGCCCTACGAACATCCTTGCAAGGGCCTCTCTGTATGTATTCTGGTCATTGGCACTTTAACCCCAATCATGTATGTCCATAAGAACATAGGGTGAATCATGTCGGTTTTGTAAATGGAGAGGTATTGTGTATGTGGAAAGAGCTTTGTAGGGACCATCTATCTAGTTTAATAATTTTTATTATTTTTAAGATGTATACGAAATAAATATATTTTTTATATATTTTTCTGTCTGGAGTTGTCATTATCTGGTGCTTTCAAAACCCCACTTTTCTTTCTTTAAAATAATATTTTCTGCATACTATTACCAGGGGTGTGGCACCTAATATCCAGATCCAGGTCAAAAACTTTTTTACCCTTTATTTAATCTCAACAGCATGCGTAACAACAGTTTGAATCCCGACTAAAACATGCTCATTATGAGTTAAAATAAAAATCTGATAACTTCCTGTTCTCTCTGGCTGTGCTAACTAATAAAAGTTACATTTTTCTTAATAAGCTCTGAGGAGTACAGAACCACACCCCTCTATGTTCAAGGCAATGTGAAAAGGGCAGGGTTCTGTGGTCCTGTTTGATCTCATTTGCGTTGTACTCATACAGAAGATTGATTGAGAGTTGTCATCATAAGACGGGAAGTGTGTTACTGGCGGAATCACAAGGTGAAAAAAAATAGTGCACCCACCACATCTAAGGACTGGCAAACTTCAATATATTAGATTGTTGGGTTTAGCAATCAATTGTATAATTTTAGGGCTGTTCTACTTAGGCTACTCAATACTTCAGATATTTTAAACTGGAGAAACCCTATCACTAGACCTCACTTTCAATTTGTAACACTTGCAGTAGCACAGAACAATATTTACTTCCAGTATACAGCAAAGGTTCTTTAAATGTTTCCCTATGTGTGCATGCATTGAGGTGTGTTAGTTGTGTAGGGATTTGACACTTCTGTAAGCATTGAATCCCTGTTTGTGTGTGCCCAGCTTCTATTCTCCACTAGGGTTGAGCCGAATGTACCTGAGCTCAGTTCTGGGATGGTTTGGTGAGTTTTACTTAAAGCGACACTAAACTCAAAAATTAAATAACAAAAATAACTTCTTTTAGATAAATAATAAATGACTACCTTTGTACCTATGTACCTATGTACCTTTTTGCTCATTGTTCAGTTCTAAATGCTCCACGAGTGTCATTGCTGAGCCTGATGAAGAGGACCCTGCGTGTCCCCGAAAGCGCTAGTGTTGGTGACATGACGTTCCAATAAATGACCTTTTTGGACTTTGATATTGTTGGTGTGCTGGTGACATCTATCTATTTTTTGACAACTGACTGAGTCTCAGGGGATGCAATGACAGGGAGCTCTGACATCTTTTCTCCAGAGGCGTTGCACATGTCAAATAAATCATAGTAGTTGATAGGTGAATAGGTTTAGTTGTACAGGTGTATGTGCTTGTGATGGGTTAACATAATGCATAAGTTGAAGATCATATGAAAGAGGCAAAATCAGTCCATAAAACAGTGAAAAAAACAATAAAACCTTATACAATTTTATGAACATGCAGTACCCAAAAAATACGCAGTATTGCAGTGTGCAATGATACCTTTCTTATTGGACTAACAAAATATATACAAGACAAGCTTTCGAGAGTGAACCTCTCTTCTTAGTATTGTGTTTTCAAACCTTCATGTTCGGAAATAGGTTTATCTGTGAACTGCTGTTACATCATACAGAGGATGTAGCTAATCAGTGTTTTGGATAATGACAATTAAAGTTCACCAATACAGTGGCTGATGCTCTTTAATCACTAATTGAGAATAAGAATCTGATAAGTGAATAGGTTTTTATAGTTGTTTTGATGCATGCTCTAATTACAAGACATGTAAGAAGCCTGTGATAACCCTGGGTCTGGTGTTCCTGGACCTATGTGGACCTAAGTAGATACATGTGGGCAGAATGTTTCCCCTGCTGTCCAAGCTGAGGTTGTGTAAACCTAGCAACACAGCAGAATAATATGTATTTTTTATTCCTTTTTTTCATAATTTTTACTTGACTATATGGCTCTGTTTTAATCTGAGAACAACATTAGGAAATGTTTCATACTGCTCATTTACAAGTCTTTTTAGTTTAAATAATGCTCCATATGGTTAAGTGTTCAAATGTGTATAGTGGAGCTTAGCCAAACTGTTTTTTTAAATGCTCCACTCTGTTAAATGATTTTAGAAAGTTAAAGAGAAAATTGCGAAGCTAGCAAAACTCTCTGTGGCTTGACAATGAAATCACTGTGTGTGTGCGTGCTTTAACCTACCGTGCAGTATTACTGTATTTATGTGTGTAATAAGCCTTTTCATTATGTTATATCTTCATACAGTAAACATCGGTAGGATAAAACGACAGATTTGTGCACATACCCCAGGGGAAATCTTCAGCAGGTATAATAAATAATTGGTTTTGTGACCTGAAATATAAGTTATGTATCGGGCATATTCGACACATTTACATTGCTTTTCAAATCCTCCGCATGAAAAACAAGTACAAGGAAATTCATGAATGCTTATTGTTTATAAGGTATGGAAGGGAAAGAACTGACTTCTGTATCATGAAAACAAGAATATTTACAAATGTGTTTTTTTTTTAGTTTTAACAAAGTAGGGAATGGCTAAACGCATGTCAGGTTTTCTTTTGTTTTTTCAGGTTTTGTTTTGCTCTCTGTGTCCCATTGGGGAATTTTTCTCTCACAGAGGGTTTGATTAACTAAAGGCAAATAGGCTTTTCACTTTCCCCTTAGTAAGTGAATGAGGTGAAGCTCTGCTGACTTCCATAATTTAATCATGTGAAAACTAAACAGTGTTTTTTTCCTTGCTTGTGATTGGGTATTTTTTGCAAAGTGAATTTTCACCACACTCACTAAGATAAGAGAAAATGAAATTCAACAGCCTATTTGCCTTTAACAAATCAACCCCTATGTATCCTGTTGACAACCAGGAACTGAGAGGAAATCTCTTCATAGTAAAGAAAATCTCTTCTTTGATAGTTGTCATTGGAATAGGTCTCACTTGGAACGGGTGCCCCAGTGTCTCCTACAGTGACAATTCACAATTTAGATGTTAAACAAAGACCTGACAGAGGTTCTAAGTTTTTAAGCTTTGGTTTTAGCAACACTTTAATATTTTTGAATAAATCAGCTCAAGCACTTACACTTTAGGAAAATGTTTCAGCAGATACATTAAAACATTTTACAGGACAAGTTCTAGGCCCCATTAATTAATTTAGGTGAGCGGCATTCCAGTTGTCCAGAGAAACTTGGCTCACCCCTAGGAATGAATGGGGCTATGCACACCAAGATGGCACCCTGCACTCTAAACATGGAACTCTGAACTCGTGGGGGGAGTTTTATTACAGGACAGGTTCACTAAAGGTGAACTTGTCCTTTAAGAAAATAGATACTCTGAAAGTGGTAATTCAATATAGGTTATATCCAGTCAGATGTGATGCAAGGCAGAGTGACAGCTCAACCCCATGAAACAGCTGCAGCATTCACTTGCAGATCCCTACAGTGTAGGAATAAGCAACTCATCTATTCAAAGATGAAAAATCTAAGTTTACCAAATGGCCATTACAGCAAGAAAAAGCAGCACAGGGGGACTCATGTTGGTACTGATTTTAACACAGCAAGGAGCTTTACATCCCAGGTTCTGTTTTTTTAGCTGTTTTCCTTTTTAGGTAAAACTGTTTTATGAAACATGCTGACTATATTTCCTGTTCAGTAGCTGGCACTGCTGTATAACTGCGTCTCTTCTCTAAATATTGGTGACAGTATGTTAATTTGTTATTCACTTACATGTTTCCTTTATGTTGCATTCATGTATGCTTGTTTTTCCGCTGCTGAAAACCTTTCGGTTTATTAAAGGAGTACTTAGTAAAGTAAATGATAACAAATAAGGTGAACCTGCTATGCACTAGCAAAAATCACACAGGTTCAATTTATTTACCTGCTGCTAACTAGGCATGAAGTTTGGGTTTCGCCAAAAGTTTGTTTTTTTGGGGGGGTTTTCGCCAAAAGTTTGATTTTTTGGGGGTTTTTACTTTGGGTTTGAAACAAACCCTGTTGGTGAATTTATGTGCATATTCCCCAGGCGACTTTTCACATGCACTGCATGACCTTTACACCATGGCCAAGAGGGGCTAATAATGGATAAGTTAGCCACCTCACTATAAAGAGGGGGGGGAGGCAGGGAGCAACCATAATAAAAATAAAGCTGGCAAACTACATAGGGATCGATTAGGTTCAGTTAGAAATAAATACTTTAACTCTAATTACTAGCTATTTGGGCATTCAATAAATTTGCTACTTTTTTTGTTGTATTATCAGTGGGCTTTTTTTTGTGGTTTATTTGAGGTCACCAGTCTTTTTTAACTGCTGTGCCATCCAGTGCAAACTTTTTTTTATCCCTTAGTGAATGTGGTGAAAATTCACTTTGCAAAGAATACCCAATCACGTGCAAGGAAAAACATGATTGGATGATGAAAGTTATCAGAGCTTCACCTTTACTAACTACAGGTGCCCATACACCGTACAATTACCTGCAAATTTTCGTCTAGTTGGACAAAAATTGACAGGTTAGTGGCGTTGCTGTACAGCAAAAACCTCAAGATGAAAACTGCACACGCTCAAATGAAAAACTGTTCTTTCGATCAATGAAAATCGGCCAGTTAGTGATGCTGACCAACCTTAACTGCGAACTACATTGATCTGTGCATAATGGGCTAGTTGAATTAAAATTAAATGAGGGTGAGATGTCTGGACAAAAAAAGTTGTACAATGATTGTAAGGTCTATGGCCACCTTAAGGGAAAATTCCCTTGCAAAGTAAATAGCCTATTTCCCTTTAATAAATCAACCCCAGTGTCTCCTGTACATTTCAGTCAATCCCTCCTCGTTAAAAACGTCCTGCTGCTGGTTTATTTGATACTGCTATATTTTCTGCAGCCTCCTAATTCTTAATAAAAATTTAGTAGAAATTGGCCCATTGCAGGACAGTTTTGCATCAGTGAGAACAGCGACAGCCTCAGCGAACTGCTGGGCAATTTTTATCTGCCGATCAAAGCAGGCTTATTACCGCTTAATGATAAGCTATCTGAAAAAAGTATTTCCAGATTGGGGTGCTGCTGCTGTATGCAAGCTAGGATAATTGTTAAAGAACTCAAATCAATTCCACAGCCAAATATGCACTGTCAGTGTATATTATTACTTAGACCAGAGGTTCTCAAACTGGAGTGTTCGTACCCCCTGGGATACACAGCTGGGACTACCGGGGGGGTACGTGAAAAAACCATTAATGGCAGAGTTTGAGAGTACAGTCCAGGGCGCAAAGTCATACCTAGGCCAGTGGCGGAATGTCCGCTATAGCATCAGCTATGCGGCTCAGGGCTATGCGGCTCAGGGCTATGCGGCTCAGGGCTGAGCATCAGCTATGCGTGGTCAGGAGCAGAAGGAAAAGCTGAGCTTACTTAGTGTCCTTCCATGGCCATGTTCAGTTTATTGACTTGCAGCTGCACGGAACTGTTATTGTTGTGTCTCATTGCCTGCCTCCTCTGCAGTGAAGTGTGGAGTGATCTCCTCCCTGACATCTTCCTAATACTTTTGGCTCTCTGAAGGAGATGGACCTAGAGAGTATTCAGCACCCGGAGGTAGTGGTACCACCTGTTACATGTATGCTGGGGACAGTGGGGACTGGAGGACAGTGAAGACTGGGAGCAGTACAGGCATGGTGGTTATCTGGCATAGGGGTTATAATCTTTACACTTCCACACCAATGAAGCTGGGGAAAGGAGAGTTATCATTTCTAACCCTGCTTTCCCTGGTGTGGCAGTATTATTTTAAGTTATATTACACTGCTGCACCAAAGAAGAATTAGACAGTGTAATATAACCCTCTTTCCACAGCAGAACTTGTGGAAGGACACTAAGCAAGCTCAGTGGACATGTAAGATTTGTGTAGTTCTGAATTGAAATTCAGACGAATTTCATCATATTCGGACATTTGGATGCACCCAAATTTCCGAATGAAAGAAATCATGAATCCAAACATAATAAAGGGGGCACCCAGATCCTGCCCCCCCCCCTTGTGAATGAGTAAGGGGTAGTTGTTACCCCTACCCTTTCACTAAATAACATTAAAATGGTAAATAAACACACCACACCGTACTACAAAGTCCTTTATATGGAACACAGTTTTTGACTATTTATTTATTTTAAAAATGTCCATTGATGTAATCCAAACGTCAATCACGTTGTTCAGCTATGTGGATCATCGACAATCATGATGGATGACAGCTGCTGACTCAAGAAAAAATTTCTGCCGCCCACCGACAACACCAGTCCTAATAAGCACCAGCCGCCAGAATGTCAACAAAGGGGCAAAGCGAGTCTTGACGTCACGGGACTTGTTCCACCCATTTGTTTACATACAATTAGGGGACCGAGAGCTGTCACAGAATGTAATCAAATAGGCAGAACAAGTCCTGTGATGTCACGACTCCACCCTTTGTTGACATGCGGGAGTAGAGCTGTCGTTCCTTATTCATGGATATCTCTAAACTGATGACCTTTAACATGACATTTGTGGAAAAAAGTCTTGGCAGCGAAGGGTTAGGTCCCTGTTCACACCTGAGTGTTCTGTTATCTGTAGCAAAACACCTGTTGCTGAAAAAAGTACATGAGCCTACTATTCTGCAGAGTTCTGTGCTTTTGGCACCCATAAACTTCAATGGCCTTTAAATGCATGGTACAAGTCTTATCACACTTTTTTTGCATATTTTGTCACACAAGTACAATTTACCAGCTGAAATGGTGTGCGAAAATACTTTTGAAAATGCCTAAAAATGCCTGACAAACATGTGTAGACACACGAAAAAATGCTAGACAAAAGCACACGAAAAAAATGCCTTTAAGCGATGTTGACTAGGTGTGAATGGAGGCTGCAGCATCCCCCAAGAGTGCTATTTAAAGGATTTGTGTATTTTCAATGTTGCCCTCAAAGCCACATGAAAAGAACATCTCCTTGCTCTACAGTATTTAAAAAAAAAAATTCTTTACATTGTTCCCTGCATGGGTGCTTAACTTCCCATATATCTTCTCTTAAAGCAGTTTTCCTATTAGCCCTAAAAATGGCTAGATTCTACTAACAGGAATTACCCCCCACAGACTTCAATAGGATATGCCTCTAAGTTTGGGTTCACCAAATTTCAAACAGGATTCACTTAACCCTTGGCAAATTGAACCTGGGCAGATTCGCTCAGCTCTACTAACAACATAGCTTCTTTAGGACATATGATGGGGTTTGATATTTCTAGTCAATAATCATGGAATCTATATGCTGAGAAACTAGTTTTCAGCCTAGAAGCCAAGAAGATAATGACTAATTAGAGCCATTCAGAAGCATGCTACTTTGCTGAATATCATAGACTTAAGGCTGCGTTCACACCTGACCGTTTTGTAGCGCGTCCTACGCTTGACGAACGCTCTACAAAACGGTCAAAAAAAATAGCATTGTAGTCAATGCCCTCGTTCCCACCTAGGCGTATTTCCGCCCGTCCCTAACGCCCTACAAAACGGCCCACGCCTGAAAAGGTCCCGGGACTACTTTGGGCCGTTTTGTAGGGCGTTTTCCATTGGGATACAGCCAAGTAGCCTTTGGAATTGCGCGACGGTCGCGCGACTTTTTAACCGCGAATCGCGGTTAAAAAACCGTGTGACGGTCGCGCGACAGATGCGCATATTACAATACGCCTTTTTGTGAATGGGGCCTTAGACTTTGGATATGAGTCAATCCATAGTGTCACAGGTGACCTGTTATTTTAAGAAATGATTGCACTAGTGAAAAACAACATATGACCGATCTCTTTTGAAGATATAGCAGTTTCCATTGAAACAGGAGTCAAGGGCTAGATGTAAATATCTCAGAATAGGTCGCTGAATTGGGAAGAGTGCAGTCTGGATAAACAAAGCAAATGGCCAGCACAGGAACCACATAAGGTCAGAAGGGAAAGCTTGAATTCAGAAACAGAGAGGGTTTTAATAGGTTAAATCTAAACTAACAAAAATTGAATAAGATCAGAAAGTGCACCAGTAGTGGGTGGTTAGGATTAGTTCCTTACAACCGAGACTGTTTAAACAAGGCTAAAACATTTATACCAGACACTACATTGATGGAAAAAGATATAATCCAGCAACTGTTATTGAGGTCGATGATCCAATCTCACAAGTTATCACTTGAAATGCCCACATCATCAGATCTCATGAAACCAGCTAAGATGTTAACATTAGGATTTAGCGCATTATCAGTGTGAGAACTGAAAATGCTAGTCTAGTGAAAGTGCAAAGCCAGTGCCAATGTAATTTCACTAGTTCACTCATTTCACTAAGCACATTTAATATCTGCAGATTTGTCAGTTCTGATCGCATTTACTACCATTAACTACACACCTTTGTTTCCAATCATTAATAGGAAATCCAGGTTTCACCAAGATTCACTACCTTCATAATAAGACAAATGTTACAGTCACTGGTCCCTCTTTTTAACATGCACCACTGGGAGAAGAAGAATCGTTGGTGTAATCAGGCTGAGCTTACAAGTTAAAAGAGACTTCTTGTTCTGCCAATTGTGTGCCATGAGAGCAGTAAAATTCTGCCTGCAGAAATGCACACTCTATGAATTCTAAGGATAGCTTAAAGTAAGTTTAAACCCAATGACTAAAATCTCATATAAGCTTTACTATGTAAATATAACTTAAAAAGTAATAATTTTTTATATTTGTTTTGGTTTTTAATGTTGTCACATGGTTATTTTAAGCAGTAAATGTTAACTAGTTAGGGTTTACATCTACTTTAAGGGGCTGACTTATACATGTTCCACCTTGTGCATAGCTGGGTGGATGCCATGGTTCCCGCTATCTAGGGGCCAGTTAAGGACCAGTCTCGAAGCTGTTTTGACAGAAAAAAGGACAGTCTTTTATTTCTTTTGTAACAGAAGATAGCTTTCTTCAGCAGTACAATATAAATTCTGCTTGTATTTGAGCAAACGAATTATTCCACCATTCTCAGGTTGTCCCGTTCAGTCACAGTGCGCCAGTCCCAGAACTTTACTGTTTTAATATTGCAAAATCGTTTTATATCAGAATACACGAGCTGGAAAAAAGTGGATATATACTGGCCCTTGGACTGTTGAGGGAAAAAAAGACATTTAGGTCTAAATTTTGTGTGTTTTAGTACTTTTACCCTTGTTTTATTTATTGTAATAAACGATTTTACACACGGAGGTGGTGCTCTGTTCCCTTTTGTTTTTTATGTTCGTGGTGGAAGCCGCAGAGCCTTGGATGAGCAGCCCCTCAAGTCTGTGTGAAAAACTGTGATAAACTGTTGAAAACTTTGAGTGTGCAACAGCAAGTGGATTGTTCAGCTGGCAGCCATTAGCGCCAAGAGTTAAAGAAAACTTTTTGTCCAACACACCAATAAGTCCCAAACCTGGACATGTCACAATTGTTTTCCGCAATGAACTATGTTTCCTTGCAGAGCATTGTGGTCCACTGCAATGCATGTGTGTTGCCTTAGTGTGTTGAGGTGACAATCAAAAAGTATGGCAATCCATCGCATGCATCCCCATAACACAAAGGCATAAAGGGGCCCTCAAAATGTGTTTTTTGTGTGTGATCCAGTACATCATGCTCACCAGACCTGTCTGATCTTGTTTTTTTCTAAAACAATTTTAATGACAACAAATCTTAAGATTCTTTAGCATTCAGGATTTTGGCATAGCTAATAGACTTATTGAACCATTGGAGAACAGAGCAGGTTTTGTCAGCATTAGTTGAACCTGTAATTACAAGTTTCTCTTTCTGTTGATGGTATTGACTGACAGACACACATGCTACTTCAGACGTGTAATGATGTACAGCACACAAAAAATTTCTTGAGTAAATCAAAGGTGTGAAATTCCAGAAATGCATCAATAATTACTGAGAATGCACAAAAAAGTGAGCATTTACATGCAATGCAAAGAAAACATTTTCTATGATTATCTTTTTACTTGGTATGACCAGCAAAGGACAGATAGCTTACAACATTGAGTTTTACTATAACCCTTTCAGTACTGGAAGTAAACTACTGATGTCTATCTCCTATGGCCCTGTCATTCATTTTTCATATTATCCGCCCTATCCTCCCATAAACTGACCCTTTTTCAGTATCCAACTTGTACATATAACTCAAACACAGCATACTTAAATACTAATTACTTGGCACATAAAGTATAAAATCATTAAAAACTCCATACCTCAGTTTGTAATACTATTATTAAAACGAAATTGCACAAACTATGACCAAATGAATCCAGCAGTAATTAAGACACCACATAATATGATCAGCAAGGTCATTTGCATGTGCCTAACTGCATGCATATGGTTCTCACAGTTATTGATTACTTTCAATTCTCTTCAATTATTGTTACAGTATAATGAAAATTAAATTTGAGTGCAGCCATTTCAATAATTATTTTCAGTGCCTATAATTCTTGACTCCATGCAGCTTTCTGCTCAAGATCTGGAGATTTAAATAGAACAGCATAGAAATAGAGGATTTTCCATTCTTGCGTGTTTAAACACTTGAGTCCCAGCTGTCATTTTAAAATGTTGGCCAGTCATTGACCCAGCATTAAGCAGAAACACAGGAGATGGTAATTTCAGCTCCTGGGTTTCTGATAGTTCTAAAGCTCACTCCATAGCAGGGAGGGAGCATTCTACTTACATCAGGAGTAGAGTAATGTCATGAATGATACTTTCTGGGTTTCTGATGCTCCTACTGCTCACTCCATAGCAGGGAGGAAGCATTCTACTTACATCAGGAGTGTAGTGATGTCATGAATGACACTTCCCCTTTGTATGGAGGCTGGGGCAGAGCTGTTACAGCGCTGTCCAGCAAATCCCCACCGCAATAGATCAGAGTAAAGATGTTTACTCTGAGCCTGATGAAGGGGACCCTGCGTGGCCCCGAAAGCGCTTGATGACACTCTGAGTGATGACTGACATCAATAAATGGACTTTCACTGAGGTTTAAGTCTCTGTCGTGCTGGTGACGTTTATACACAATACTATGCTGAATGCAGCGCCATCCGCAATCATTGCGAGCACCCACAAATACTTATGGGAGTTCAGATAAGGAGTGCTAAGGTCCTTGGAAGATTGTACTATTACTGGCTGATTCCCCTGCATACATCACAATCTAGCATTGAAAGGGGAAAAACCTAAAGTAAAAGGTGTTCCTTTACTTGGAGCTTTACAATTCCACTATGTTACATAAAAGTCACAATAACATAATTTCATATAAATCAGTGTACTTTGTTGATTGTATTTTGGGTGTAAATACATGGGGTGAGAAAATTATTTTAACACTGCATTGAGACAAATTCATTTTTTTCTTTAATTTTTTACTATCTATTCCTCATAAGAAAATGTATCTAAATCTGCTACCAAATCAAAGCACTATCTATCCTGAAATTTTTTTACAATTTATCACCCAAACACAAAAAATGCTCTGAGGCAATTAGGAAGAAAAAGGCCTGGAGATTTAATAATAGCATGAATCTAAAATGTAAAAGATTATCCATAAAGTACACCTGTGCTTTGTCCAAGGGGGCAAAGGGGCAGCTTTCGTTAACTACCCCCCTTCCCCAGCTTGTTACCCCTCCACTTTGGATGTTTGACTGAAGAGAAGTGCCAGATACTTCAGGGTATGGGGCAAGATGTGGTTCACATCCCATATGGCAGCACTAGTGGCAGATAAGAATTTGTAGCTAGGGAGTTGCATGGGCCTGCTGCTTTACCTTCCAAGTGCAAAGGACTGGTTCACTTTAATGTTTCTATTTATTGCACACAGCAGATGCCATCTGAGATTGGAACCTCACCCTGCCTTGTGGTACTGACGAACCTGCATTTAGTAGTTTTGGTATCAGCAGCAGCACTTGCAAATGTTTTTATTTCCTTTTACCCGTCTAAAATCTGCGTAACACTCTGTTCAATGCAAGTTAATTTATCTTAAGCTTCTTAGCAATAAATTAAAATGTCACTAGAGTCCTTTTTTCCCCAAATTATGATATGTCATTATTAGCCTTGTACAGCATGTTCACTTTAATTAAGAAAACTAATCTCCGTTTCACAAAATGAGGCCCTGATGAATAACCTGGTTATGTCACAGTAATTAGATGATGTTTTTTATGTGTAACTATTTATTTCTTAATTAAAGATTGTTTATCAATAAACAAAATAACTTTTAATGCACTCGGTGTGTAAACAGTTTATACCCTCTTTGCCAATTACAAGTACTAGCCATTTTGCAGCAATACAGTGCATGAGTGATTGCTTAATATTAAGCATGCTGTGCTTGTAGAGATCACCCAAGAATATTGATACAATAAAGCATCGTAAAAACACAGGTTACACAGTATGAATTTTTCAGAAATAACACTGTTACCATTTCCAACTCCAACTGTACATTACAAGGTAAAAAAAGAGACGGGCAACTTGAAGGAATACATTACCACATAGGTTGTAAATCTGACATAAAAACTTGTGAGCAGGCACCAGGAACTGTGTTGTCTGTAGTGTTTTTATATTTCTGGGAACCCTAAAATTCAAATAGACTCTTCCAGCTTCAGTCACAAGTCACAGATCTAGCAGGGTTTTTGCATTGTATTTAGGCACTTGACTATGGAAATTATCTGAAGTCATTTAAAGTACTTTTTACAAATCTAGTATAGTTTAGTAAAGTATAGATGCTTACTTTCCTGCATTCAAGTCAGAATTATTGTCTGTTAGGAATCACAGATTTACTTTAAGTCACACCTTAATCCATTTGGTGACCGTTAGGGATGAGGTTCTGGTTAGCCTTTGGGTTTGAGGCGAATTCAGAATATATGGACCTGACCAGGGGCTGACTGACAATTCGGGCACTCGGGAACTGCCGAAGGGCCCTCGGCCAGGAAGGGGCCAGTAACCAGCGCCACTGATGGGGGTACAGGCAGCCTGTACCAGGCTGGGCCCCATCAAGTCAGTAGGGGGAGTGGGGCTGAACCCAGTAGAGGCTCCCTGCAGTGAAGGAGGATAGTCCTGCCCACTTGCCATGGTAGAAGGAGGCGAGGGATCTGTCAATCAGCTGGTTATCATGGTGAGTGGCCGGGACTGTCTGCTGGGCAGACCTAACGGGGTCCCGTCTGCTGCCTGGGCTGTGCTGATCAGCTGCTGGAAGGACCGGTGACTCTCAGCACCTTTAGCTTCACCCCCTGCACCACCTACAGCCCATGGTATCAGGAGCGAGAGCCCTACCATTAGGTAAGCTTCAGGGGGTGAGCAACTTAACAGAAAGTAGGGGAGGGGGGTCAGAAGTGTAGGAAGAGTAATGGAGGGGTGCAGGGTTGAGCAGTGTAGGAAGAGGGGTGCAGGAGTGCAGAGATGAACAGTGTAGGAAGAGGTATGCAGGGGTTGCAGAGGTGAGAAGTGCAGGAAGATAGATGCTGGGGTGCAGTCGTAAGAAGTGTAAGAAGGATACAGGGGTGCAGAGGTGAGCAGTGTAGGACGAGGGGTGCAGAGGTGAACAGTGTAGGAAGAGGGATGCAGGGGTGCAGAGGTGAACAGTGTAGGAAGAGGGATGCTGGAGTGCAGAGGTGAACAGTGTAGGAAGAGGGATGCCGGAGTGCAGAGGTGAACAGTGTAGGAAGAGGTATGCAGAGGGTGCAAGAATGTATATTCGAGTAGGGCTTGTATACGGGTGGAGCACAAGGGGGCCCCATAATCTTAAAATAATCTTAAAATGCCCGGGGGCCCCATGTGTTGTCAGTCTGCCCCTGGACCTGACGTACTTATGTGCAGATTAGCCAAAGAGAATTTCTAAAAAAAAAACATTTGAACCATAGCCATCAGAATTATAAGGACTAATAAGGGGCTTTTAATTAAGCCAGCCACCCATGTAAACACCCACTTCCCCGGTACGTTTTTAGTTGGTACATTTCACCTATACCAGCTTTCCATGCTTTTTTGACAGTAGTTTGCCTATTTACCCTAAAAAAAGCAAGAATGTAATGGCAGGATTTGCCCCCAATAGACTTCAATGGGATTCACCCAGATTTGCCCATCACTAGTTACTGCAAGGTGAAATCAGCAGGAGCTGAATTTAAAATGCTGAACTCTCTGTATTAGCATGCCTCAGCTGCTGGTATCATTTGCTTTAAATTCTTTATCAAACTTCCCCTACATGTGCTTAACATCAGTAAAGAAAGGTCCTTGTAGAATTGCTCTGAAGGAATGGGCCATACATAGGCCACCATCAAGTTGTATAGACAACTAGATCCCCTTAGATGTTAAACAGCTGAGGGAGAGATGCCATAAGGAATACATACGCATATGTACCCTGTCCTTGTTTGACTGTTTTTACCGTTCCCCATGGGAGTTTGCACAAGATGGGTAATTGTTAAATCCGTTGAAGGTCAGATCTTTCATCGCCTAAGCACAGACGTGACAGGAGTCTGTTGAGCCCATATAGCTTAATTACCCCACTAATTACCTACATCTGTTGAACTATTGTTTGCTCAATGTACTAGTTACTCATAAACAAATCATTTTACTTCTTGCGTCAATCCTGTGACACAAAATATATATCCACTCTTCTTGTGATTGCTATTTTTCCCAAGCCTGCCACAATTTTATATACCTAGTCAGGCATGATCAAGTTTCCATTCTATGTGAGTAAATTATTGGCATGTATTATAAAATAAATGTCTCTCTATAAACATTAACGAAGAGCTGATGGATTCAGATGGCCGCTGCCAGGGGGAAGATTGTATTAGTTGGTTAGAGAGCTCAATTGTTTATCCTGAGATACTAAACATTCCACGGTCATCTGTTAGTGGTATTATAACAAAGTGGAAGCAACTGGGAACAACAGCAACTCAGCCATGAAGTGGTAGGCCACATAAAATGACAGAGCAGGGTCAGCGCATGCTGAAGCGCACAGTGCACACAGAAGTCGCCAAATGTTTGGAAATTCAATAGCTACAGACTTTCAAACTTTGTGTGGACTTCAGATTTGCACAACAACCGTGCGTAGAGAGCTTCATGGAATGGCTTTCCATGGCCGAGCAGCTGCATCCAAGCCTTACCTCACCAAGTGCAATGCAAAGCGTCGGATGCAATGGTGTAAAGCACACCGCCACTGGACTCTAGAGAAGTGGAGATCTGTTCTCTGGAGTGACTAATCATGCTATTCTGTCTGGCAATCCAATGGCCGTGTCTGGGTTTGGCGGTTACCAGGAGTAAGGTACTTGCCTGACTGCAGTGTAAAGTGTAAAGTTTAGTGTAGGGGGGATTAGGGTGTGGGGTTGTTTTTCAGGGGTTGGGCTTGGCCCCTTAGTTCCAGTGAAGAGAACTCTTAAGGCCTCAGCATACCAAGACATTTTGGACAATTTCATGCTCCCAACCTTGTGGGAACAGTTTGGGGATGGCCTCTTCCTGTTCTAACATGACTGCATACCAGTGCACAAAGCAAGCTCCATAAAGACATGGATGAGCGAGTTTGGGGTGGAGGACTTGACTGGCCTTCATAGAGTCCTGACCTCAACCCGATAGAACACCTTTGGGATGAATTAGAGCAGAGACTGCGTGCCAGGCCTTCTCGTCCAACATCAGTACTTGACCTCACACATGCACTTCTGGAAGAGTTGAAGCTGTTATTCCTGCAAAGGGTTGGGCCAACTCATTATTGAACCCTATGGACTAAGACTGGGATGCCATTAATGTTCATGTGTAAAAGGTGTGTAAAGGCAGGTGTCCCAATACTTTTGGCAATATAGTGTGTATATATATATACACACACGCACGCACACACGCACACACGCACACATGCACACACACACAGTATAGCTAAACACATAAGCGTATATTTTAAATCTACCACCTACTAGATTTAGGCTAAAGTGAATACATGCAAGATTATCCAGGCAGATTAGATAATATTTGAAAAATGACAACTTCTGGGGTCAATGTGGTATTGAAATGACAGGATGTAAAAGGTGGCCACAATGTGGCCGAGTACAGACTGGAGCACCACATGTCTGCATTTTATGGATTGGTTTGACAAAAGTCTGTATGGCCTAAACTACCTACATTTTTTTTATTTTTTTTGGATAGTGCATGGAAAGGTTAAAACTAGGGATATCTCAATACCATTTTTTCAAGAGCAAGTACAAGTACCTTTCCCTTAGGTACTTGCTGATACCAATTACCAATACTTTTTCCTAAAGGGACATGTGACATTTTTAAAAAAACAATACAGACTAATGATTTTAGGGCAGTTTCTTTAGAATTATAAAGAACTGTAACTCAATCCATGATTATTCAGCAATGGAGAATGGCAATCAGCTATAATGGACTACAAATCTCAGCAATCCATGATTATTCAGCAAAGGGGAATGGCAACCAGAAATACAGAACTACAGATCACATCAATCCATGATTATAAAGCAATTATACGGGCCTTCAGAAATGTCAGGGCCCCTTACACTGCCTAAGGCCCCC
>NW_017306900.1:929822-937267 GCF_000935625.1 Nanorana parkeri | reverse complement strand
TGATCTCGCCTCCGGTCACTGGGCTCTGCAGGGTCTCAGACTGCCAAGCCCACCTGAGACCCTGCAGAGCCCACCATAGACCCCGCGGAGCCCGCCACAGATCGTGCAAAGCCCACCTGAGACCCTGCAGACCCTGCAGTCTCAGGGGGCTGTGCAGGATCTCTGGTGGGCTCTGCCCACCACAGACCTTGCAGAGCTCACCACAGATCCTGAAAAGCCCCCTTGGGACCCAGCAAAGCCCCCCGCAGATCCTGCAGAGACCCTGCTGATCTCACCAGGGCTGCATTTGGGTCTCACCAGGTTGTGTGCAGATCTCACTAGGGCTGCGTTTGGGTCTCACCAGGGCTGCGTTTGGGTCTCACCAGGGCTGCGTTTGGGTCTCACCAGGGCTGCGTTTGGGTCTCACCAGGGCTGTGTTTGGGTCTCACCGGGGCTGCATTTGGGTCTCACCGGGGCTGCATGTAGATCTCACCAGGGCTGCATGTGGGTCTCTCCAGGGCTGTGCAGGTGGGTGCCGGGCTCTCCAGGGCTCAGCAGGCAGGTGCCGGGCTCTCCAGGGCTGAAGGGATGGGCTGGGGGCTCGTGCCAGGCTCTAGGGCTTTACAGGTGGGTGTGGGGCTGTCCAGTACTGTCCCCAGCAGGCTGCCTGAGGTCCCCAGCAAACACGGGACCTCAGGCAGCCGCTCTTGTTTAAAAATGTAAGGCCCAGTATCGGCCTTTAGTATCAAAGCATTTTCACAAGTATGAAAATGCCCTGTATTGGGACATCCCTAGTTAAAGCCCTGTCAGTTTATTCATGTTTTGCCTGTGTCCCATTGGGGTGATTTCCCTTCACTTTCTGCCCTGAAGACAGAGCATGTAGCGAGAAGAAATCTATCCAAAGTGAGGGGAATTCCCCTCTTAGACAGTTCTCCCCAGTGCACATATTCTTATTGGAAGATGTCCTACTCACCTCTGGTTTTGATGCCGTTTTTGGATTTTTCATCACTTTCTGTCTTGGAGAAAATAGTCTTTATAACATGGATACAGAGCAGTAAAGTCTGACAAGGGTCCTGTCACTTATCCCCTGTAAAAGTTTTGGTTATAGATACAATTTAAGGATTAAAATCTGTTAACATCCTGTATTCTAATACTTGATGGCATCCTGCTGACAGGTATATGAGGTAAAGGGAGAGCTGACTTTGGTTCCCCAATTTTTTCAATTTCTGTGTCCTTTTTGTCAATAATGAAATAGGGATTTTTGTCTTTTTCTCCTATTTGGTAGTAGTTGCAGCAGTTGCAGTTTAAAAACAACAAAAAAATTCTGCATTATTGTTGGTTTACTTCTGCATGTTAAACCTTTTCTGTAAAAATTAAACAAAACCTGGGCCTACACACTCAAGCTTGTTAAAAATCTGTCCCTTAACTGATGCTTCACTCTGTCAAGGGTGGCCTGTGCTACATTTGCTGCTGCACAAGGCCCAGAAGAACAAAATAGGCTACCGGGAAGCAGAAGTGATCAGTAGAATGCACAGCTTTCTACTACTGATCACCTGGGTGCCTTTGTGGACTATAACAAGAATGTCTATGTTGTGATATGGATAAGGTCTCTTGATGTCTTCAACAGGACATTAAATCATGCCAGGGGTAATATAGTGAGGACACAGCCAGTCCCTGTGCTTGCATAGGTTGCCTCCGGGTACTCCGGTTTCCTCCCACACTCCAAAGACATGCTGGAATATTAATTGGCTCCTGTCTAAATTGGCTCTTGTATGTATGCATGTGTGATAGGGACCTTAGATTGTAAGCTCCTTGAGAGCAAGGACTGATGTGAATGTGTACTGTGCAAAGCGCTGCATAAAATTGTCGGTGCTATATAAGTACCAATAATAAATAAATTAGTGTAATGCACTACTAGTTGTACCATGGTACAAATGTATATTGAGCATCTGTGTTTAAAGGCAAATGATTGTCTTCTGATTTCCTGACAAAGTCTGGCCTAGTGACACCACTGCAAAATGTCAACAACGACAACCATCACATGGGCTGTGTTTCTTTTCACAGGGGCCTATGTACTCAATAGTTGACTATCCAGTATATCCACAATAGCTTGTAAAGATTTAAAATCTTCATATTTTCAGAATGGATGCAAACATACATTTTAAAGTCATTTCACATGGCTCACATGCATTTGGGGTTTCTATAACTTGTTATGGTGTTTTGCACTATACAAGATACATTTTAATACACATGTGCCCTATATTTTAGGCAGTTAACTGTATTGATAACATTTGGAAACTACCAAAAACATAGAACCTGTTCTATCTTCTATTATTCTTAGTTATCATTTTTGTATGTAAAATATTTTGATTGTCATCTACCAATCTTTTCCAAATCTAGAATGTACGAAAATGTGCTCCATATAGAGCCAACCTATGTTCACTGCAATGCAGAGTAAACAACTTCAATTCCTATGACAAGGCAAGGCACATATATAGGCGCAGTAGGCAATAGTGCAAAGTAATATGCATTTGACATTAAAATACAAGCTAAATATCATGCACCACTAGATAATATACTATATGGGAATAAGCCAGCATAAAATTGACTAGGCACTATAAAAGCAGATCCTGGGGTGCTCCAATTCCTAGTAACAATATCTAAACTTGGTATAGGCACTGGAACCTGAAACCATAGCTCCACAAGATTTACTTACTGTTATTTAAAGAGGAATTTCACCATTATCCTTAAAAGGAAAACATAGGCACCTTTAGAAATGTTTAGTAATGACAATCTACAAACAGTTATTTAAAGATAATTGCAGGCTTTTATTCTTTTCATTTTTATTTTCCTCCCTATTCTTTCCATTGTGACCATTTGCACTAAGGGCAGATGAATCCATCTCCCTTCACTTCGTGGAACTCTGGCTCATATGACTGGAACATGTAAAAGTGTACAACATCTCTGAGGAAAAATGCTTTTGCCTGATTTTCAGTTTACAGAGGATATTTCCCAGCAATGCACTGCTGATGTAGCCATCCCAGAATGCATCTCTTAGGCCAGGATAGCATCACTAATGCCTAAGAGGACCAAAAAAAAATATCTTTAACCAATAAATGTAGGATGATTTTATATCAGCATGCAGAGCTGAATGCTGATGTGATTTTTTGTGAAAAGGGGGTAAAAGTCCACTGTGCGTTAATGCTGACTTAAAAATACTACCTAATGCCTGCCTAATTGATTAAACAGACTGACATTTAGATTTAGAATAAAAGCATGGTAACTGGAGTATGGGGATCACCGAAAATCATAAGTGCCAGTTATTCTAGTTAATACCTCCTTACTGACATCCAAGTGATGCCCCCAGCAGAAAACGTGTGGAGGGTTCTTCTTACCTTTAACTCTTCAAGGTTTTTGAAGGACAAGGCTATCCCCTGCAGCAGGGGTAAAGGCAAGAGATCTTGAGCCAACTCAGAATATTAACGTGCTGGATTACAAATGTATTTACATACTATAGTAAAACAGCAATGCTCTAAGGAGATTTAAACATAAGTATTAGCTTAATATTTGAAGTTCCATTTCATGTAAGGACCTGATTGCAACATAATATCAGTAAATGTCAATGGGCACATTTCTGTGAGCGAGATGGGGGAGGTGGGGGGTGAATGGAGAGCCACATAGTGCATATATATATAAGTTTAAGATAAGACAGAAGCTTGGTGCTTCTTGGGCAAACTCACCGGCCCAAGTGGCTCCGTCGGTTAACAAAGGGAAGGGGGAGGAGTTCGGTGACGTCATGGACATCGACATCACCAAACTCCTCCCCCCTCCCTTCGTTAGCCGACGGAGCCACTTGGGGAAGGGAGGAGGAGCCCGGTGACGTCGATGTACGTGACGTCACCGGATCTCTAAAGGAACTCCCGGAAGCAGAGAGGTGAGTCTTTTCATTTTCGATCAAAAGAATTTTAATCGATCAAAAAGTTTAACGATTAATCGAGGAATTAATTGTTAATTTCCCCAGCTCTACTTTTTAATAAGATAGTAAACAAGAAAAAGCGGAGAATGTTTAAAATTAATTTAGATTTTTTTAAAGAGCATTTCAGCACAATTGTCTACTAACTTTACTTTACATTGACAAGAAAGGGGTCCACAGGAAAACCTGTTTGCTAAACACAAGGCTAGCTAATTACCTGCCCAAATGAAAATGTGCCAGCTGGTATATACCTTTTATAACAGGGTAGAATGAAAGAGTGATTCTTCTTGGTCGCTCTGGTGACCGCAGAATGTCTGTAACAGTTCTCCCAGCAGTTATTTTCCTTAATCACTCTTCCGAAGAACAGAAGCAAAGTCTCAGGCCAATAATATTCCTTTTTTTCAAGTATATAGAGAGTACTTTACACATTAGAACAACTACAGTGGTTACAGGGACAGCAGCCACTCTGAGACCCTCTTGGATAGATGAGACTCAAATTATATCAACCCTTGGGCCTTTGCTAATGACCTGTGCATCTTTGCATTTAATTCCTGTGCATTGGTTTCAGCCATCTACCCACGGTTTTGTTTAAAAAAGGCAGTTTTCTAAAACTGTGCAAAAATTGATAAGAAATATATCATGAAGCGAATATTCAATCAGTTTAGCTGAATGTAACAAACCGAGATCTGCTCTAGCAAGTTTTTACATCTCTCTGTAAAGCTATTACAGTAAATGATTACTTATATTTGATGAAAGATTCTGCTGGTATAAAAACACTGATGGAATGAGATATTTATGCAGCTTTTATTGTCAGCCACACATCAGATTGCTGCTACATACAGCTATAAAGCTAAAGAATTCTTGGAAAGAAATACGGCTCAGCGTAAGCTGCACTTTATGGCATTTGAGGCAGTTTACCTTCTTTTATTTTGCAATTTTACCTTGCATATAATTTCTATATAGTAAAATCATTATCATATATAATTTTGCACACAGCGGGCTTTATATTAGATGAAAAAGTGCAAGTTGTTTACAAATGACTTCAGCATTTTCATAAGCAGCTTTAATTCAACCTGGAAAATTTAGAAAGCATAAATATCACGCAGCATTGCATAACATTATTCTAAAGTACTTTGCTGAATTTCTAAGCAGTACCACCATCTTAAAATGCTTTTCATTTTTCTCTGCCCTAGCTCCCAGCTAATAGTATGTCAGACTCTCTACATTCTGGGCGATCATGTTTTCTTTTTTTTATTACAGAATTAATCAAAACCTATCTGTTTTAAAAAAGCACAGAGCGAGAATTGATGTTTCATCTCATTTTTAATTGTGTAATTAGTTCGGAAATAACAAAGTTAATAAACCAAAGCAAATATTTATTGCTTTTTGTCATGTTTCTCCCAATAAAGGATCATCTATAGAAGCCTTTCTCAATGTTTTCAACAGTGAGGAACCCTAAAATACTCTTCAGGTCTCTTGGAACCCTAGCTCAAAACATCTACATCTCATATACTGTACATCTAAAGCTCACAGGACATTATTGTGAAGATTGCATTTTGGAATTAACGATAAATAAAATAATAAGAACTTTTGTGTACTTAGCATATTACCTGATACCCAGGACTGCCCTGTATGTGAAGTGTTTGCTCACTTCCTCACAATGATGGTGAGTGGGAAAGTGCCCCTTACATTTGTGGTCAGTGAAGTGCTTATTTAAATTAGTAGTGACATGCCTATTAGACTGGTGGTCAGATGAATAGGACCCTTTTAGAGTGCTGGTCACTAGGAAAAAGACTTCCTTACATTAGTGGCCAGTGGGAACAATGGTTCAGTTACAGATAGCACCACTGATGTCAATGATCTTTTCAGCTATCTGAGAGGCATAAATTGCTCATTGTTTAAGGAACCCCAAGCAAAGTTAGCAGAGAAGGATAATAAATACTATTGTCCAGCAATGAGAGAACTAATATGCCAAATTCTAGATCTATACTAATTCTGACCATGACAACATATTACAAATATCTGCTAAACCATGCATTGATTCACTGAACCCGGCCTGCTTTTTGTTTTCTTTCTTTTTTTTAAATTAAGTTTTGCCGGCGTGCAAGACTTTGACCAATCAGGAACAGTCACTGCTAGCTATCACTGCTAGCTCCGCCCAATTGTTTAGATGTTGCTGGCATCTGTCAAAATGCAATTCTGCGGCAGGTGTTCGTCGCGCGCGGATGGGATGGCGGTCGAAGGTTTTTGTTTTACTTTTTCTATTAATTTTTTGTTGTTTTATTTTTTATTTCGTCGAGTAGGCGTTGTCATGGACAACACTGGACGTCGCGATTGATGCTAGATTATGTTGGTGGATCTATTTTTTTTTCTTAAATAAGACTTGACAAAAATATGTCTTTTGTTTTTTACACCTTACTCATTCACAAGTGAGGGGCCGCATATGGGTGCCCCTTTATTAAGGTGGTAACCTGATGTGAATAAGCCCCCTGCCTGCACCCCCACAACCAACACCCCAGGGCTTGTGGGGAAGAGGCCCTTGTCGCCATCGGCATGGGGACAAGGTGCTTTTCCAGGGGCAACCCTGGAAAAGCACCCTCCCAGTGCCGAGGGCATGTGTCCTGGTATTGCATGGAGGGAGGGGGCTTGCTTGCCCCCCTTCCTGCCCTGCCAGGCCTGTGCTCAGATCAAGTGTCTGGTCTTTGGGGGTGGGGTTCCTTCCTAAAATTCCTACCAGATCTTAAGGGCCTGGTATGACCTTCAGGGGGAACCCCATACACTTTTTTTATTACATGGGGTCCCTCCTAAAATTCCTACCAGACATTAAGTCTGGTAAGGCTTTTGGGGGAACGCCACACATTTTTTTTTCTTTTTTTTTTTTTTAAAAAAGGTCTCTCCTAACATTCCTACCAGACCTAAAGGGTCTGGTATTGTTTGGGAGGGGGAGCCCCACATTTTTTTTTCTTTTTAAATGTCATTTTTTTTCTTCACAAATGGTTCGTACAAATTTGCCACTTTACAGGCAGTTTAAAGGAATTTTTCATTTTTCTGTTTCACATTAAGTGATGTTAAATCACTGCTCCTTTACAAATTGTATTTTTTAAGTGTTTTTTTAATTGATACATATCCGCCGGGGCAGTACCCAAACCCCAATACCCTTTTTATGGCCATTAACTTGCAAATAAGCCTTCAAAAAGGTGTCAATTGATTTTGAATCCAAACTTTTTCCATGTTCGAAAGGTCGAATTCGAACCAAACAGGGGGTTGTTCGGCTCATCGCTAATCACTAGTCCAGAGTGGTATTATCTTAAAAATGAATGTCCCCTACCTGGATAACACTAGTCCAGTTCAAAAAGGCTGCTATGAATATAGCAAAAGCATGTGATCATCTGCTGTGTCAATACTGGATAATATGACCTTCATTATTGGGTAGTTTTTTTTTTTAAATGGGGTAATTTAAAATGCCAAATCCATAACCGACTAGTAGGGCATT
>NW_017306900.1:909467-929753 GCF_000935625.1 Nanorana parkeri | reverse complement strand
ATCATCTTGTGCAGACTGTCAAAATGAAATGTTTTTAATGTATTAGCATGTACATGCCTGGATATGAGTGCAATAAACGCGCAAGATGAGAATATATATGCGCACAATACGATTACTAGTGCGCAGAATTTACGCAGGTGAATATGTACCATTTTGAACTCTGTCACAGCAGCATATAAATAATGTACACATTTCGATTGGTGGTGTAGGCATATATCTACTACTATATTTTTGGGTGTATAGATTCAACAGTTTTGATTTGTGGGTGGATATTTGCATTGCTGTATGTGGATAAATGCAACTCACTTGATGCAGGATTTGAACCGGGGACATGGGTGCTGTGGGGCAGTAGCTCTAACCCCTGAGCCACTGGGCTTCCCTCAGGGAATTATGCTCATGGTTGTTGCACATCCCCATTGAATTCTTGGAAATGTAACACGCCATCCGCGCGTGTTTGTGCTATTTATCAAGCATCTGCACATAAACACGCCATGAATCACACTTCTGCATACGCTTCTGCGCCAAGCGTATATGCGCGCATGCGCGCACAGTCGGCGTGTTTTTGCATGGCGTGTTCATGGCGTGTTTATGTGCTTAGACAATCAACCCCAAGGTCTGAGATATATCCGGGGGCGGAGTTGTGGATGGCTTTATAGGTGACTGTTAATATTTTGAATTTTATCCTCTGGGCGAGTGGAAGCCAGTGGAGGGATTGGCAGAGGGGGGATGCAGACACTGAGCGGTTAGGTGCTTATTTTTGGACATGTCCAATATGAATACTTCTAATACAGTTAGAGCATATAAAATGGAATACATATGACAAAAAAAGGCTGAAAATAATTTTGTTTTTCTAAAATATATATTTGTTGTGCTTTGACAAGTGGCAGAACATTTACTAATGAATCACAGGCAAGATGTTAGTCTCTTTATTTCAGTGGTTTTATGGAAAAAACAAGGTATCTGTTTAATTACATAATTTAATTATTTACATTCATTTACTAATGAATCACAGGCAAGATGTTAGTCTCTTTATTTCAGTGGCTTTATGGAAAAAACAAGGTATCTGTTTAATTACATAATTGAATTATTTACATATGACATTTTCCTTGCAGCACATCATGTGTCATACCTTGCTATTATGCCTCACTGATATCTGACGTATATCAGTACACCAGCAATTCAAGTGCTCAGATTTCCATATAGAATAAATTATCTAAAATAAGTCAAAGTGTAATAATCCCAGACACAATGGCAAATCCTATTCTAATGAAAATACTCACAACCTCCAAGGAATCTGTATAACATATTTACTGTTAATGGAACAAATTCATGTTGGCAGATAGACAAATGTTAGAGAGATGTCAGTCATAAAAGATTAAAGTATACATTTCTAAATAGCGCTGATGTCAGTGAATTTAATATTTCATCCTTGTTCTCATTTTCATAAATCTCTCTCAGACATCATTCTAAACACCATCTTGACACGTTATTAATTAATGTTTCCAATTTCAATGATATATAATGTGACATTGTGTGACATGGTCATAATTCTCATCTTAACCTAGATATCTGGTCTTTATACTTACTGAGCAAAATGCCAGAGAGATCAAGATACAAGTTTGTGAGTTCTGATGTCTTTCTGGTTCAATGTTATTTCTGCAAGCAGCATTATATGGCCTAGCTTTTTATGTCCAAGAGCCATTCTAGTAGCCATGTGTTATCCTATAATTATATTTCTGATTACAGATGAGTAAATAAGAAAAAAACCCTGCTCTACAGATTGTTTACTCTGCCATGTGCTTCAGTGTGTATATACCTTAGACGCACTTTTTCCCCCCAAAAGGCGGGCAAAAATCTCTGCGCGTCATATGGAGCGAATGCCTATTGCCAACGCCCGGGACATGCAGTTTCGGGCGCCGGGCGAGTAGTTTTTTTGTACATTTAACCCTGCTCCAGACAAGCAGAGCTAAATGTACAGTGGGAGCCGCTGCTCGTTTAATACAAGTGATCTTATCAGATCATCTGTATCAAATCGAGCAGCGGCGGCAATCGTGTCTGGGGCCCCCGCCGTGACCACGGCATAGGAGCTTTCCATAGAGCCCATAGAGCAGACGAAGAACGTCCTTTCTTCATCTGTTCTGTGTGATCACTGAGACCGTGGCGCTGTAATCACAGCGCCACCTGTCTCAGCTGTCACTAACTACAGCTGTCACAGAACCCTACTCTCCCTGCGTCCTATGGTCAGGTGCGCCTTATGGAGCGCAAAATACAGTGTATATATACATATATTTATATATAAAGGGTCCACTTTGTATATTTAGCTATGCAATTGTATGCCTTTTTTTTCTTTTCTGACTGACGGTCAGGGCGCGGCTCCCGATGTCAGAAAAGAAAAAAAAATGATTGCAGGGAAAGGTTTAATCTGCTCGAATGAGCAGATTAAACCTTTCCGGTAAAAAGTGTTTCTCTCCCGGCCGGGATGTGTACTCACCGGCCCAAGCAGCTCCATTGAGTAACGAAGGGAAGGGGGAGGAGTCCAGTGACGTCACGGACATCAACGTCACCGGGCTCCTCCCCCTTCCCTTCGTAAGCCGACAGCCACTTGGGGAAGGGGGGAGGAGTCAGGTGACGTCGATGTCCGTGACGTCATCGGATGTCCGACGGAAGACCTGGAAGCCGGCGGAGAGGTGAGTATGGATCAAAATAACTTTGATCGATCAAAATAACTTTGATCGATCAAAAAAATTAACGATTAATCGTTAATTTCCGCAGCCCTAATTTATATATAAAGGGTCCACTTGTAAGGAAGTAACATAAATAAATGTATTGGTCAACTTTTTGACAAGGCCCTGCTTGTTTTTCTCAAGACAAACAGCGCCTTTCGAAGTATTGACAGATAAATGTATTTATGATTCTTCATTACAAGAACAATAAGTTCCTTTTCCATTGGACAGTTTGCATCTAATTACTCTGAGTGTACATGGGCATTTTTTACTCTTATCTGAGTGAAGTGCCCATCATTGGACATATATGTTGTAATGTTGGGGAGCTCACAGAGCACTCGCATAGCGTCACCAATCCTCGAGTTGTCTCTCACAGTGTCCCAGTTCTGTAACAATTTTGTCTTACAGCACTGCTGCTCTAGCCTCAACCCTCAGGGCTACTGTCTGTTACCTCCAGACAACTCTCAGTAACGTGCCAACCTGCACCAAAGGTTTCACACACCCGCAGCTCCCTTCTGCACTGGCCTCCACTGACTCATGGGTGGAGTTCTCCTGACTCACAGGTGGGGCCCTGAACACACTCCAGCACCCTCCTCATGAGGGATGCACACAGGTGCACAATCAGGTGCTGGTTACTACTAACCCACGGACCCAGGAGTGGAGATTTCCTCCCACCCAGAGCTCTAAGAAAAACAAGGAAAGGACCGAAAAGGCAGTTCTCTCCTGGTACACGTTCTTTCTTCCTGGAGCCACTCAGCCCCTCTGACTGAGAATCCTGGGTCACTTTGAGGCCACATAACACAGTGGTATTGCCACACAATGCCACAATGTATATACAATGCCTGGCTAAAATAAGTCACACACTCTAATATTTTGTTGGACCACCTTTAGCTTTGATTATGCTATGCATTTGCATGGTATTATTTCTATAAGCTTATGCAATTATCATTTATTCCCATCCAGAGTTGCATTTATTTTTTACAAAGATCTTGTAGTGATGATGGGAGAGTCAGACCACAACATAAAGTCTTCCAGCACATCCCAAAGATCCTCAAAGGGGTTAAGGTCTGCACTATGTTGTGGCCAAACCATGTGTGAAAATGATGTCTTGTGATCCATTGATGGAAAGACCTGGTCATACAGTAAATTCAGGTAGGCAGCTCACCTCATTTTTTGGGAATATGAAGTTGCTGAACCTAGACCTATTTTCCAGTGGAAGGTTCTTACCTATTTGCTAAGCTACATTCCAATGTGTTTAACATGCCACTGATCACAAATGTTGTGGCAGGATTTTAGCATACAAAATACCCACAATCTTATAGCTTTATTCACAGATGATAATTTACTATTTACCTCCAATCCCTATCCAAATATCCCCAAAATGCAAACCATTTTGCAAATGTTTGGAGAATTTCCAGGACTACAAACTAAAGTATCCAAATGCATAATTGTGTTTGGCAACCAGACATTGCATTATGCAAGAGTTGCTATCCTCCAGCCCTTCTACCATCAACAGAGTGACTCAAGATGCAACACATTTGTTATTTGTTGAAATGCTGGAGGACCACAAAAAAAAAGCAAACAAAACTTTTTCAAAAGATGGTTTGGATGCACAAGAAACACAAACAATTTAGTCTGTATTTAGTGTTATGCAATGGAGGTGCTAACAGGTCTCTACCCAGATAGCAAGGATAACTTGCCACAAACGTGTGGCAGGGTTAAATTGTAATTCTTGTTAACTTGCTGCACATATTCCTGGCAAGTTGTATACTTGCAGAACACTTGCAGCACAAGTTCTAGTTGACACTTTTTGAATTTGTAGCTAATTTGCTTGACAAGTCTACAGCAAGAGTCCTGCAGGTCTTAGCAAGAGCTCTGCAAGTATACAGCACATTTGCAAAGCACTTTGATCTGTAGACTTGCAAAGCATTCTTGCTGTAACTGTGCAACAAAATTGTGAACTTGGCAAGCCTAGCAATAGTTTAGCAAGTCATTTTCAAACTTGCAGCTCAATTGCTTGCTATCTGGGTAGCTTTTAACTGGAACAAAGACAATACTTGAACTACCACACTGTACCCTTGATCGAACCTATGCTATATCTGCTTTGAATGCTACCTGTGCAGGCTTCAGTATAGTTAGAGGCACAAGATATGACACAGTCATCTTAGTTTTAACCTGATATATATTGCTTCATCACTTTGTTGTGAAAATAACTGTTACCCAGAGTTAATATGTAATTCTGTCCTTCTCTGATGTCAACCAAGTACTATTTTTGTACATACATGGGGGGAATTTATCAAAACTGGAGTAGACAAAAAGGTAAAAAAACAAATGTTTTATATAACAAAAAATTGAACTGCAGTGCAGTAAACCTGTAACATAGAAAAGAATGTGATTTCTACTTGAAATTAATTTCCATGCAGTATCTGTTTTACTGCAGGAAAACAGACAACCAGAAATAGGACCTAAGGAGTGGTATCAGATAAAGATTTCTAAACAATTAGCCTTGCTCTTCTTTTACTCTGAAGTTCATTTCAGGCAGTTTGTTTGATTGAGGAGAGTTTTAGGGCTCAATTTCTGGACATAATTCATCATCTCACTTCTCAATGGCCATTACTGCAGTCCTTACCGATTCTGGCTGCATGCATATACCACTGTCTTTATAAAATTAGCGGCCTAAAGCTATCCATTCACAGTTAGATTTCTCTTCTTCTGCCCAGTTGGATGGAGGAATTTCCACTGCTGGCTATAGGGGCCGATTTATAAATGTGTTTATTAAATAAACACAGAAACAAATAAATAAATAATATTGCACAATTATAAAGCACAGTGTTCTGCTTTACAAACATGTGCTTTGGAATTCTAAATCAAGCAAAGCCCCAATTATTTTAATGAATAAAAATAAGTGTTGGGAATAGGAAACCTGTGACAGGCCATGTGACAAGGCTATCCTCCTGTCCTGGAGCATTTCTTGCATCGCTAGGGTATGAGGACTCAACTCTGCACTCTGTATTTTAGAAAAAAAATATAAAACGCAGACACGGTGTGGCATAGTCACTGCAATGCACAGCTCTCTGTTATAAATTATCCCCTAAAGACATAAAACTGTTCACAAATAACAGTTCACATGGATTACCATAATACATTCTACCCTAAAATATAAAGCTGTGACAGTTAATTTTTTGTGGCTTCCGACAGCGGAGTACAGGGGTAATAGTTTGATTTGACGTATTCCGGACCCGCTGCAAGTTGCCTGAGTAGGCTCTGGGAAAATGGGGTCTGACTAGGGTATCTGCCTGTGACATCCTGGGGTCTGTAGTTCCTTTGCAAGTATGAAAAGAAACACAATTAGCTCAAGGCTAGTGCTCTCATTTCAATGCAGACATATTTTTTTTAGAACAACTGTTCTCCTTCAGCCCTGACGGATGAATAACAAGCCATTCTGCACTGCAGCCCTCCTTTACCTTCATCAATCAGGGAGCTGACAGTCAGAAATGTTCCAGATGTACTGGATCAGATCTGAACTTTTACAGAGAAAAGGTAAAGTGAAAATCAACTTTTTTTTTTTTTAGAAGAAAGCAATATTGTCCAGTTCAGTTACATACATTACATGGATTTAAGCAAACTTCATTGCAGATAGTTAGTCACCTGTTGCTGTCCTACAGATAATAAGACTGACCATTTAAGTAACTTTCTGAAACAGCCTGCCAAATAGGAGGGTTTCATGCTGTCACACCATCTATCCCAGTGTTGATGACGAGATGAACAGAGATGAAAGGCTTACTGCAGCAAACCCAGGGACAGTGCAGGAGATGCCTAAAAGCTTAGTGTGCTCTGTGGAGATTTCTAGAAAAAGCAGTGAGCCAATCAAATAGGCAGGAAATACGTTTCTTAGGGGTGTTCTGTAAAATGAAAAGAAATTTACAGCAGTTAATTAAAAATCATAGCTAACCACATATTTCAATCGAAAGGCCATTTTTTTACAATACAAATCAAGACAAGATGCTAAGGAGAGCCCTGTCTGTGAGAGCTTACAATCTAAAAAGGTATTTTCATATACTAATTGCTCAGGGTCACTAAATCTGGCCATACACTAGTAAATTCTGAATTAAAGATCTTTTTTTTACCACCCAATAATGCCATCAGAGACTTGACAATTGGCAAATGAAATTTTGTTGTAATTTAACATTCAATTTTGGAATGAATGGAGTTCCCGAATGAAAACCACATTCACTGTTAGAATTTTGTTCATTCAAGAACATGTTCAACTTTTTTCGTCACTATGGTCGAAATCAATGATCATTTTGACCCCATCAACTAATAGGAAGTCAAGCGAAAGATCTTTCTACTAGTGTATGGCCACCTAAACCACTTCAGGACCGCCCACATCAAAATCCGTCCTTTCCTGAAGGGGTTATACCTGCTGCAGCCATGTTCTTGGTATCCTTTTAAACAGTGGGCAATGGCTGTTTAGATACAAGTGATCTGATGTCTATAGAGCCACCATATTGCTTGTACGGTGTGGCAGAATGTGCTCTTTCCCTCTGACGCTATCTTCCCTGGGTTCTGCTGTCCCCTGTGCAGGCCAGGGACTGGCACAGCGGGTCTCATTTGACAGATCGGAGGGAGATCAGCAAGCTCCTAGCCGCTGATCTCTCCTCCAATCACTGGACCTGGAAGTGATGTGTATTACATCAGGGCTCAAAATTTCAGTCCTGAGTTACTAGCCAGGGCTTAAGAGTTACTCGCCACCAGTTACCCCACCTAACCCCCACCCTGCCCCAACCTTAACTCCACACCCTCTTAAATTATCTTATGATAATTCTTATCTTATGATAGTTTCCGCTTGTAAACGGCAGATTAGGGATTCCTGCTGCAGGAAAGCGCAAGTTGCAGACGCAGGAATCCCTAATCCCTGAAATATAGGTGTAAATTGGGGCCTAATATACACATACACTAAAACACATTAATACACTTCTCAACGTTACCCCGCCCACCGCACAAATATAATAATGCAATTCCCCCCACACACAAAAAAATAATATATCCCCCCTGTTATAAGCCCCCCACACATAAAATAATACATGCCCCATCCCAACTACCCCTGCAACACATAAAATAATACACTCCCCCTTATTAACCCCCCTCATTCGTCTTATATTTATTTTGGCTCAAAAAACACACTAGGTCTTATTTTCGGGGTAGGTCTTTTTTTTAATGTACAACAGTCCACACTTTCTCATATAGAATAATATGGTGATCAGGGGTGCCGTGCCTTTCCAAGAGCAATTTGCTAACAAATTGGTGGCCAGAATGAGCGAAGCGCACTTTCACTATTGATTCCTCACAGACGGAGGGCATTTGGTATCACTCCACCTGTGACAGGAGCCGGCGCTATAGAGGAAGCATCGGCTTCTGCGGCTTATGCGGCTCTGCTCCCTCTGGTGCCGCCTAGCTTCCTCTAGTGCTGGCTTCGTCGGCACTGCTGATTCTATGCCTCTCCCGCAGCTCTTTAAGCTCCCCTTATGCCACCACCGGCACTGGGAATGGTCACAGCTAGGTCTTATTTTCGGGGAAACAAGGTAAAATAATATCCCCCCCCACACATAAAAAATTACACTCCCCCTTATTAACCCCCCACACACATAAAATAATACACTCCCCCTTATTAACCCCCCAAACACACACACACAAAATAATCCCCTCCCCTTCTGCCTCATTAATACCCCCGCACCTATAAAATATTTAAAATAAAACACTCCCCCTTCCCCTTATTAACCCCCCAAACACACACACACAAAATAATCCCCTCCCCTTCTGCCTCATTAATACCCCCGCACCTATAAAATATTTAAAATAAAACACTCCCCCTTCCCCTTATTAACCCCCCAAACACACACACACAAAATAATACTCTCCCCTTCTCCCTCATTAATACCTCCACACATATAAAATATTTAAAATAAAACACTCCCCCTTCCCCTTATTAACCCCCCGCACACAAATTAATAATACACTCCCCTCCCCGCGAGCCCCCTCACCTGTTCACGGCTTTGCAGGGAGGAGGCTTGAGGAGGATCGATCCCCGGTTATCTGGGTGTGATTGGTGAGGTCTGCAGACCTCACTAATACAACCCTGCTTTCGGCCGGAGCTCAGAACTGTCAGAGCTCTGGCCCGAATGAAGCCGGAGCCGACAGGAGCAGCTCTGCGTTCTGCATCTGACACAGATGCAGACCGTGGAGCTTCTCCCGCAAGTCAGGTACGCGGTCTGTGATCGCGTGCCTGACATGTCAGCGGTCTGCGGGCCACACAGTACCGGCTCGCGGGCCGCAGTTGGACCGTGGACCGGCACTTGGATTTTTAGTCGCCCTCACTTTATTTTTACTCGCAAAATGTTGAGCCCTGTATTACATCTCCAGCTCCTGTAGCCAGGAGAAGAAGATGGTGAAGCAGATCTCTGCTTCATCAGCTTATTTGGGGTCCCTAGGGGACATTAGGGGGTCTGAAAGACCCCTGATGTCTCTATAAAGAGGACTTGTCACATTATATTTGCCATTACATAGGGGGCTTGTTAGCGCCCTCGGGTGCGCCAACGCGCAAAACCGAAAATTGGGTCACACATTTTACATATCGCTGCGAACGTCGGAGCAAGAGCAATAATTCTAGAGCCATCAATCACTGTTAACACTAAACTAATTAGTTCTAAAAGCTTTTAAAGCATTGCCTATGGGAAATGATGGGTGTTGACATTTTTTGCGGTTTCACGGGTGAACACAATTTTAAAGCTTGACATGTTTGGTATCTGTTTACCTGGCGTGACCCCGTCTTTTATATTTTACAAAAAAAATGGGTATTATATTCTGTTTCTGTGCTCTAAATATCATTTTACTTAATTGTATCCTAAAAATACTGGTTTGATAAACATTTGCTGTGTTCCTAACCAATAATCTTACCAATGGACACTGCATTATGAAATTCCACTGAACTTTCTTTATGATAAATGATAACTTTAAACAAATAATTCCTTATATATTGTACGTTATATATTAGTTCTCCTCACAGCAGCCAATTATTGCTCGTAGAAAATCTGTATTTGATTAGGCCATCTAGTGTAAACATTGATATTATGACACTATAAATAACATCTCTATATAGAACTTCTATAGTGATAAAGGATAATAGCCTATTTTGTTGGTTGTCCTTTACTGAAAACTGCAGATATGCAATACTTCCGCTACATTTTGTACAATAAAAAGTGGCATTTCCTTTTATATAATATATCACTGTAGAAAAGTATTCTTTGTTTGCAGAGATGAGAGAGGTACACAAGACTAAATCAAAGGAGATAAGGAAAGAAAAACAGTAACAGATGACAGTTCACCATATTCGCTATTGTGTACGTGCTTATAATATATTTTCAAGAACAGAGAGTTTACACACCTTATGGGGCAGCCTCTTGTATGCCTAACATCAGAGAATACTATCAAAGTGAAGCTAGTTGAACAGTTACTTGCAAGCACTCACTGCCTGTGATAGCTAAGAATCCATTATAAAATGACCTCACTATCTGCAAAGGTGACATACAGTTGTGAAGTGTGGCACTCTATATGACAGTGACACTCGATGACTTCCTCTCAAGGAAAACACATATACAGTAAAACAATATAAAGCTCAAGGTTTTTATCAAGATTAATCCATCAACTGGAAACCAAAATAAGACTAGAATGCAAATTGAAAGACACTGAATTCAAATTAAGAAAAATAGACCATTTCTTTCTATAGCTAAAATTAGTGTGAAGCACAGTACTGTAGAACCTTTTTAGAAAAGATGATACATTAACAGAACATGAGTCATTCCATCACAAATCCTAAAAAAGGACATGTATTCCTTACTTCAGGATAGAGGCTGGAGCCATGCAAATTATTCCTTTTTACCATTCAGTCAATTGTAAATCCAGAAACACATGGATACCAACCAATCTATTTATTCCAAACTGGATGGAGCTGCTTTAGGACTGTTGGCCATTATAAGTGCAGTGCATGGAAACAATAGTTTAATTAAAGTAGGAAAAGAAAGAAAAAGTGTGTATATACTGTGTGTATGTCTGTATGTATACTGCCTGTATGTATATGTATGTATACATATGCACACACACACTCACACACACACACACACACACATACAGTATAGCTAAACATTAGTAAAAGTAACAATTTCAGTATCAGTTCTTCAAAAGTAAAATCTGTTGTACGTTCAATTGACTATTGAAATGTTAGGGTTTAACCTACATTAACAGCAAATTAAAATTAAAGTTATTAACCAAGTTCACATTTGTATCAAGGTATATGTAATGTAAAATCTATACATATGCATGTATATGATTAGAAATGAATATGCTTATGGCTGGCCATAGACTGGTTCTCTCTAGGCTGTAAGGGACTTTAACTTAGGCTTTATATCCTTTGGCTGCAATACTGTTCACCCATATAATTTACCCTAACATATACCTTATAGTATGATATACAATATATGAGTGGACCAGCAATCAGGTGCCTCCAGGAATGTTTGCAAACATAACAATGTGGTCAAATGCAGGGTAGATATATAGTCAGGCATACAAAATGACAACAGGAGAGACAAAAATGTAAATCGGAGTCACACAAAGAGTCAATGCCAATAGATACAGAAATTGTACTGAAAAGGGTGGTGTCACAGGTCACATTGAGTTTATACATTTGTCAAGACTTGTTAGCTTCACATTGGGAAATCTATTGAGATATATTTATTTATGTTGCCTACATAAAAATTTCTAGCTGACTATAGTTGGTTTTAAGCTTAATCACTACTGGGCATTATTAATATATTATAAAACAGACCTAACTCTGTCTTAAATGGTTCCAGAAAATTAAATAATAGGATATACACTGTCATTTATGTGGGTAGTTATTTAAGTAATGCCTTATCAAAGTTACCACAGCTTTAAGATTTGGGTTAGAATTTAGATTTTATTATTGGCTTGCAGTTTACATAACATAAATAGGCTGCGATGATTAGCATGGTTAAGGTGAAACAGAATACAAACTGTAGTGCTCTGATAATTGTACTTGACTATACTGGTATCCTCATACATAGTCAGCAATGTGACCATTTTGAGCGTTGCTTGTGACAACTGTATCAGAGTGAAATGAGTGCTTCTAGTCATCAAAAACCTATTATTAAACAGAGATTTTGCAAATCCTCTGTTTAACCCGAACATTGACCATTCCATTTTCTTAGAAAAAAGTGAAGCTTCATTGTTCATTGTCATCCTTCCTTGCTTGCTTGACCCAGGCTAAAGACTGCCTGTTGTGGTGAAGCTGGGTCAACCAGCAGGGTCAGCAGCAAGGTCAAATCTAGGTTAGCTTAAAGAATTGCTCCCACAAGCAAATACATGTTATGGTAACTTAAATTCATTGTCCTATAGTTAATTAGCTAGAGTAAGTGCCTGTGTCCTGTCATTCATTTATATTTAACCATTTAAGATAAAGACTGGGAAGAGTCAAATACCAATAAATGTTTAAAACCTACTAAATGAATACATTCCTATAGTCATCAGGAATTGCATACATGTACCATAATTGGAATATGTTTACTATGCCCTAATTTTATTTCCTGTTCTAAAGCTAACAAGTCTTGACACTTTTATGTGCCTGGCACTCACCCCAAGCACATACTGTGGGATACAAAACATTAATGGACTCGGAAACACTAATCTATTTAATACAACATGCTCTTGACTGTAACAACACAGAGTAAATGCTCTTCTTTTGTAAGAAAAGAGATATGGCTGTCATTGAGCTGACAAGAATAGTTATGTTTTAGAGCCCATTCTGGGAGATCTGCCGATCAGCACAGTCTGTTCTTGCAGTTAGAAAAGTAATTACTCCTCTCTAAAAACAAGTATTGTACTATCCAAATATTAAACATTGTAATGTCCACAGCTATGCAAAGGTGAACATTAAATCTACTCCTCTGTTCTACAGTATACCACCTAGTGACACAATTAGGTCGGGTGCTGGGGTGCAGTCCACACTGGGTACCGGCACTCAGGGGGTGTTGCAGCTGCCACTGAGTGGGCTGATGATTACTCCACCGGAACCAAACAGTACATCAGTGCAGCCCACACTGCACTTCATTACATTATTTCAGTCAACTCACTATTACATCCCACACTGAAATTGTACACACTGACAACATTGGAGGTAATTGTGAGGGACTTCTGTACTAAGAAGGGTCTGTGCTGTGACTGGAGGGTTAGGTACCTGGAGGCATTCACTAGCTGGACTACAGGTCCAGTTTTTAGATAATTTCTGACGAGATGTACCCTTTTAAATGCTGCATAAAGCCATTTAGTGAGCACCATTGCTTCTGACCAAGGTGTTTATTGTCTCAGCAGTTTCTGGTTGCTATGTAGTCACTGACTATTTTATGAAGTTCTCCTTTAACCACTTGCTGTCCGGAGCAATTTCTTAATATATGCACACAAATGATAAAATCTGAATATTTGGCTAGAAAACAGCTTAAAACCCTCCAAACAATTATATATTTTCTGAAAGCAAAAGGTCCTGTAGAATGAAAAAATGCTAGTTGCAATTTTTTAGGTCGCATGGTATTTGTGCAAATGTTTATCAAACCAGTATTTTAGGTTAAAATACACTAAAATGAAATTTAATGCACAGAAACAGAATATACTAACCAATTTTTTTGGTAAAATATAAAAGACAGGGTCACGTTGGTTAAGTATATGCCAAACATGTCGAGCGTTAAAACTGTGTGCGCCCATGAAACCGCAAAAAACTACAATACCCCAAATTTCCCATAGGCAACGCTGTAAAAAGCTTTTACTGCTTATCGGTTTAGTGTTATCAGTGATTGGTCCCCTTGATATACTGCTCTTACCCCGCAGGGATATGTAACATGTGTGGCACAATTTTTGTTTTTGCACGTTGGTGCACCCGACACATGTTTGCGATGTATGTACATGTGGGGGCAGGGGGACTTTAAAAAATGTTTAGCATTTTATCTTTTTTATTTCTTTTTTACACTCAACTTTATTGCTAACACATAGGGGGCTAACAAGCAGTATTTTTCACACCTGCCTAAAACTCTTGCACAGTATTGTAGCTGTCCACCACTCTACTTTTTCAAGTTCTTTCTGTTATGTGGCTATGTCCTGTGGTGAGTTTATTACCCTACATATTTTGGTATTATGAGCAAACATCAAAATTGAACTATTAATACCAACTTTGAGATTGTTAATAAAGAAGTTAAACAGTATTGGCCCTCAGACAGAACCCTGTGTCATGCCACCTACAACCCTAGACCATTTAGAAAATTACTTGTTTATCGATACTTTCTATACTTGTTTTTTACTTTTATATTTGTTACCCAAAGGGATATACTGGCGAAATGCCAGTGTTTAGCATGTCCTTAAAACATTCCTACTGGTCCTCGGTGTTCTTTGTTAAAAATACAGTATTTGGTCCCATTTGGTATCCCACTCAAACTTTAGTGTTCTTGTCTTACCAACTTGATCCTCTTTTCTGTAACTTGCCACATACATAATCACCCTGTGATCACTGTTCCCCAAGTTGTCCCTTGTTTCTACATCTGCAATCAGTTCTGTGTTTGAGATTATTAGACCTAACAGAGCATTTTTCTTAGCTGGGACTTCCACTATTTGTCCTGCAGAAATGTAATGCAGGAAGTTGCCCTTCGATAAGTTCAAGAAACGGCTATCATTACTTGAAGGTGCAGTTCCATCTGCCCAATTGTTGTCAGCATAATTGAAATTAATAATAACATTGTCCTGTTTCCCAGCTATTTTAATCTAGAAAGCAGCGGAGTCTCCTCCCCATTATTTACGTAAAGGGGCTATTGTATACACCCACAATTAATTTGTTATTTGTGTCAGTCATGTAACTCTAGTCATAAGCACTCTGCACTCTCACAACTCTCATTAGTGATGTCAGAGTTCACATTCACTTTCAGATTTCTCTTCATATACAGACATAACCCTTCCCCCTTCTACTGATCCTGCCCCCCTAAACTAGAGTGTACCCTTGGATATTTGTGGCCCAGTCATGTAAGCCAGGTTACTCGAGGACCTCCTCGAGTAACAGAAGTTCTAGCTCCTTCATTTTATTTGTTAGATTCCTGTAATTTGTGTACATACCTTTTAATTTTGGGCCAGCATTAGTTTATTTTTGCACATTCTTAAATTACAATTAATTTCTACAAGACTGCTTGCATTGGATGTAGATAATATTATATCCCTTCTTACTGGTTTGAGCCTCCTTTCGCCTCCTTATCCACCCTTCTCTATATTCAGTGGCAGTCGCGTGCCGTACCTTCCGCGCTGGGTGAGGTATTCCCCGAGCCCCGCCCGCAGCACGCCCCACCCCCAGCTCGACAAAGCCCCGCACCCTCAAACCGGTCACCAAGCTAGTCTGAAGGAGACAGGGAGGAGACTCCCTGTCCCTCACTTGCTCATCACTGGTGAGGCATTGAGATCGATGTCCTCAGTTTTTTTTTCTTCTTTTTTTTATTGGACAACTTGGAACAATGGCACTTTGGCATTGATCCAAATTATCCACAGAGCTCACGCCTCTACCACAGAGTAGAGGCCGTTGCAGCTCTTGCCTCACTATGTTAGGTTACACAAGCAGTTGGGAAGCCTGCTGCTGTGTAACTTAGCTGTCAAAAGCTGGATGCAGTGCTGCCTGTAATTAATAGGCAGCTCTCCATCCATGACAGGTTACAGAGTGGGGAGTTGTCAACTTCAGACTTGAAGCTGGCAGCTTTTTTCTCCATAATACTAGGTGAGGCTCTGCCTCGCCTGCCTCCCCTGACCACACATTCCTGTTCAGGGCCCACTTTGACCCTTGTTCTCACCCAACAACCTATCTACCTAATCCTCAATGTATGAAATTAATGGTAAAAGCCGTGCTGTGTGAATTAGACCGCAAAAGTGTCAGATATAGTAGATACTGACCCCATAGGGTCAGTCCATCACCGCTTCATGCACGTTCTTCCCCAGCCTTCTGTCACTTTTTCACATCACGTCCCATAAAAAACACCGCAATCAAGACTAGAGGTATTCTTCACTAGTCCTTCGGCACACATAGCACTTAGTTTAAATTGCTTTTTCTTTCATTCATCCTTTCACCCCTTGGACACACTGCATACGACTCGCATTCCATAACCCCTCCGGGGCCCCCCTCACCAGGACTTTTGGCTCCTCAAGTAAGTTTCCAATTCCTTTTCTTTTTATATTTCGTTTTGTTGATCATTTTTTTGTCCGTTTTAATCGTAATACACAGACACTGGTTGTGCCTACACCTTTTATACTCTCAGGATTTGCGCTCTCATTTGCCTCATATCTGGCAGAGTCACCAGCTCTCATAAATTGTGCTTTGTTTTACTTCACTGGACACTCCCTTAATGCCAATTATTCAAAATGCATCTCTATTTCTAACTAACAAGGTTTGCAATCTGACAACCAACATATTACTGAACAGAATGAAATCATGATTTGATAAAGACCAAGCATGGACAATTTTCGCATATGCGTTATTTTTATCTACTTGATTGTTATTCTCTTCTACATTAGAGTACCCATGTTTTATTAGGATATCTCCATTGCACCTGGAATTATGGACATTGAAATTTAATGTACTGTATGTGCACATCAAACTCCAGACTTGCAGATCTGTATTGTGGAGTCACATAACAGAAATTACTTTTATTTAGACAAAGCTGGGCTGAGTAGTTTCCAACTTCTGCTAAATATGGTTTATGATACAGCTAGAGGTTTTACAACATTATGCTAAAAGTTTAATGACACTCCTGCATTCTCTTATCTGGCTCGTTTAGTGAAGGGTTAGATGAAATGCGTCAATTCTCTACTCACTACAGATATAAGATTGAAATCTGACCGGTTCTATTACTGACTTGCGAATTTATATCCAAACTGCCCAAACTAATGTCACATTATCTTTTTCTCCAGTATCTATTTTGAATTTAGCTACAGTTTCACCAATTCTTATGTAATATTTCCGTATTATCTGGGAACAGCTTTGGCCTGTGCATTTACACATATTGCTTACAGTATGTGTATTGTCTGCAAGCCTTATTTTTATTTGTGTAGTATTGTTGTTTTTTGCAGATTCTACTTGATTTAGCCTACTCTAGTTTCTAAATTTCAGCTGCACTCACAGCTTGAACTTGAGCGTTAATGAAATGTTTAATTATGCCACTTGAAGCAACTTTGTCTATAAAAGTACAATTTTTGTAAATGTCCTTTTTAAAGAATATAGTTTTTTTAAAGCAGATCTCCAGCCACACTGTAAACCTTCTCCCCCATCCATTTACTCACTATGATGTGCTGGTTCCCTAGTCTTCTATCTTCTGGACTGCAGAGAAGGTGGGTCCTCCATTGGCTGTCCCATCTCTGCCTGGATAACAGGGACACCTCCCATTGGTTGTCCATTGGGATCTTCTAACTCACCAGAAAACTGCAGTGGCTTGATAACATCAAAGTGAAGGTCATCAACAAGACAGATGAATGGCAGGCTCAAACTCCAGCATTGGATTACTAATCCCAACTCCTGGATAAGGCACCAGTGAGGGATATCAGCAGTAGTGGCAGGCTACCAAAAAATATGTTTAGGGGTTTATGTTAAACAAAAATGTAAATGGATTTTGGACAAGATGGTCAGATTTGCCAGGAATTACTTGTCTTTCTGTAAAAACGGTTGGCAGCTTTTTGTACAATCTCGTGAATTTGTGGATGCTGGTTCAACAGGAAAATGGGAAGTGGAGCTAGAAGATAACTTCTTCACTGAATGCTTCACACAGAAACAAGCAACAGTAAGCACATAAAATGTGATACTAACTCTTAGAAGATACCACCACAATGGCAATGTTGCAAATAAAGAACACATGACCTAAAGTTGCCTAAAACCTAAAGTGACAGCACATTTTAGTACTTTCTGCAATAGAGCAAAGTTAAGAAAGGGTATCTAACTAGCATGTAAGTTGTATACATAAGCTAGTAAAATACATTTGGGCTGCTTTAGTAAAACAAATAAAAAGAGCAGAGATAAATTGCTACAGTATGTTTGCACTACTAGCCCACATGTATGGGCAGTTGTACATGTACATTGTAATCTCTGGAAACATCTAGCTGATCATACACTGCTGTTCAATGTGTATGGTGCTATCACATTGTAAATGGTGATTTTGTGCCTTCTGTTCTGATTAAGTGCACTAAGCTATGAATATGTAAACAAGGAATCAGTAGATATTCAATAATTTGGCTTTCTGATCTAGATACTTGTTCCAGGTAAATAACTCAAAATATTGAAGCTAATGGGTCAGCATAACAGCCAGCCAACTAGTATGTTTAGAAGGAGGTCAGCTATGTCAGCCCCCATATTTACTTCCTGACAAGTTTACTTTACAAGCCTGCCCCTTTTCTTCAGGGCAACAGTTATCTTCTGCTTCCAGTTGTCATTTGCTTAACCTATTTATTTTCCTAAAGGGTGATTGTACCTTTAAATTAAAATAATAGAACTGAAATACAAAATAGTAATTACAGACCTGCAACAAAAATACTGAATAGTGCTACCTGGTATGTAAGAGGCTGATGCAAGGTTGCAATCTCAATACACATTCTTTATACACAAGTATAGTCAGGCTCCTAGTTGAAGTTGAAGATGGGGAGGGGTCTATCTTAGATTGGCTCATACTGAATAATGGCCTTCCTGACACAGACCATGCCTCAACTTTGTGGAGGTGAGTATGAAGAGAGAGTACAGAAAGTAAACATACGGCTGAAATCAGCCGTACTAGCCTGAAGTGAATAGCCGAACAGTGTTCGGCTCACTTCACTTCTGATCGGTCATTCACTCGGCTGCCCTCGGCAGCTTTGTGAATAGACCCCAACAGTCTTTTTGGACATTTCAGTGTTAACGTATTCGTATACAAGGCAAGGCTTTTTATATGCAGTCAAAATTAGATCACATTTGGATATAGTCCCATGAAGACTGTATATCACAGACCATAAGGACATGTATTCCCATCATCCACATTTCAATATCCAACTTAATATTTGACTGGACTCTTGTTATATCTCTGAAACAAACGAAGCACCAAGCATTAGAATAGATTTCAGAAATTATATTATATTTGATATATTTTGCTCTGATCTGTCTAGATTTCTACCATAGTGTTTTACAGAAAAAGAAATTCAGAAAACAAATTAAATCATGAATTTTCACACATTGGAGAAGAATTTCATTAGCTCCGCTAAAATTAAATGGCAAATTGTGCTGAAATCTACGCATGTTTAGCAGTTCTATTTCTAAAAACATACAGTCATATTGTTCTGTTTTTATTTCTAAAAAGCAAGCTTTATCTTGTGCATGACATCTCCAGTGACTTATGTGAATAGCACGATAATCTGTGTTTTACAATGCACTGCTAATTTAAATGACATGAATGGGATCTCATTTAATTAAAAAAGCTGGATGTTAGGAGGAGGAGACAAAACACTATAGCAAGTTAATAATGCTAGCACTATCTTTGCAACAGGAGTGTAGCTAATATTCAAATTAGCAGCTTTGTATTAGTGTCTGAAACCTCTACAACATCATGCTGATTGACAGCACATCTTGTGCAAACAGAGAACTAAGAAAACGTCAAAAGCTGCAAGAACATTTTCATTCCTAGTTAAAATTTTATGAAGATGGAGTATCAACTATGGGGGAGCAGTGCTGAAGTGGCACAGTGAAAATGGAACCACTGCCACTGCAAAGGTAGTAACCACAGATGAGGAGAATGCCTGAAGATAATCAAGCCATCAAAGAAAAAAGAAATAAAGAATAATAGAGGGGTGGCATGGCCCACAATCCACAAAAACTTTTCAAAGCTGACTCTTTAGTAATTGTCTCCCTTTTTATTCCCATCTCCAGTCATATCTGAAAAAAGGAAGAGATGCTAGATGACTGAAAGAAACAACTCTTGTTTGACCATACCAAAACAAACAGCATAGATTGGAGAAGCATGACACTGTTATCGGTGCAAGTAAGATTATCTGAAGGTCATTTTTAAAATGCCATTAACCAGAAGGGGTGGCTGGGGTCAGTTGCAAAAAACATATTTTCAGGCAAGATCATATGCCTTTGAAAAAATATACAGAGATTTTATATGTGTGGCATGCAGGAAGTTGAGATCTTAATACCCTAGGCTCGCAGGAAGTGGGCCAAATAATGCTGGGTGTTATTCAACCTAGAAGAGGAGCAACACTGTTTTAGTTGTGTGTCCAAGCTAGACTTGAACTTTAGCTGTTGGTTTTGCAAATGCATTTTTGATTTTGTGCTGAATGTGGAGGTTTTAAAAAAAGTTATCTCAAAATGTTATCTCATAAGTTATCCCCTGTATTTAATGTATATCTGTCAAACTAGCTAAGGGCCTGTATGTACCTACATACATTCTCCTGACTGCTGTGGAAATTTTAA
>NW_017306900.1:896021-909446 GCF_000935625.1 Nanorana parkeri | reverse complement strand
AATAGCTAAGATTTGTATAATAGAATGTTTGTAATTGTGGGGATTCTAGGTTGCTTGAATATGAAGGTACATGCAGAAAACTGAATATACCTACTTTAAATTTATGAGGACATCTTCACTGCTTTCAGGTGACATGTATAGTTGAATATCAGCTTTTCTGTAGCATGTAAAGAAACAGAATGACTGTATGGTAAAATTATGTGTTCAGTTATTTATCAGGCAAATGCATAGTGTCACAGCTTTTGCAAATCAGAGGAAAATAGCTTGGCTTTGGAGTTAATAATATCACAGATCACGTGTAAATAATTAAAATAATTACATAGGTGGTGTGACTGCATGGCATTGCTCAAGGTGTTAATTGGTTCAATTTATGAAGACTCTCTTCAAGCACACCTTATTACTAGACATCTGTTTATAACTTTGCACTGTTTGTATCCCTACACTGAAATATATTTCCATAAGTATTCCATTGCTAAATACAAAATAACATAAATGTAGCTCTGGAAAATACATGTATAGAACAGGCAGTAGAGTAGAGCAACTAAATATACAAAATAATTTAAAACACTTTCAAACTTGATGGAAATCTGCCTACATACAAATCATTAAAAACCTAAAAACTGACTTGCAACTTAAAATTAAATATAACATACAAGGAAGAAAAAGGATTACTATAACAGGTAGTGAGGTGACCTATTTACTACATTTGTAATTGAACTATTGAGCATGCACCACAGACAAGGGTACATGGGAGAATTTTACTTCTCCAGGATAACACTTTATTTCTGGATTCAATCACAATAGTAGGAAAGATAGTGTTTCTTCTGAATCTAACCCCAACATGTAGGATCTGGTTCCTGTTTCCCTGGTAAGCACTTACAGGGTGCACCACTAGGGATGGGCTCAATGTTCAAGTCAAGCAAGAGTTCGACTCGAACATCTGCAGTTCGTGTGATTGGCGAACACACAAACTATCAGGGAGTTGAGCGGGCTGTTAGCCCACCGAGCACCCCACAAGGCACTGCGCACCGCACAGTGCCTTGTGAAGCCTTGATTGGCTAAAGCCTTGCACCTGACTGCACCTTGCCCAATCAGGGCACAGTACTCTGTCAGAGCCATTATTGGGCAAAGTAATGATGACTTTGGCCAGTCAGGTGACGTACGTATGTAAACAGTTGGGCGGAGCTAGCTGTCACCGCTAGCTCCGCCCAATTGTTTATATTTTGCCGGCATCAGTCAGAATGCGGTGGGAGTTCGTCGCGAGCAGGCGGGTCGGCGGACGTCAGGTTTTTTTCAAATGATTTCTTCTTGTTTTATTTTTTATTTTGTCAAGTCGTCGTCATCGTTGACAAGCTGGAGTCATGATTGACCCTAGGATTACGTCAGTGGATCCATTTTTTTGGGGGGGAGGGGGTTTAAATAAAAGACTTGTCAAAAACATCTCTTTTGTTTTGTTTTTCAATTAAAGGATTTTTTTAAAAGTCTGGCCTTTTTTAAAACTTTAATTTAACCCTTTAGTGAATGGGTAAGGGTAAAAGTACCTCTTACTCATTTACAAGGGGGTGGGCTGCATCTGGGTGCCCCTTTATTAAAGGGTCTGGTATTGTTTGGGAGGGGGAACCGCACAATTTTTTTTTGCTTTTTAAATGTAATTTTTTTCTTTATAAATGTCACTTTTTGCTGCAGCAGGTTCTATACATTGTACAGATGCGCCACTTTACAGGCAGTTTAAGGGGACCCCCCAGACATGATATTTAAAGGCATTTTTCATTTTTTTTTGTTTCACTTTAAGTGATGTTAAAATTACTGCTCCTTCAAAAACTGTATTTTTTTTAAGTTTTTTTCTTCATTGATACATGTCCCCCAGGGCAGTATCCGAATCCCCATACCCTTTTTATGGCCAATAAATTGCATATAAGCCTTCAAAAATGGGAAAATTGATTTTCTAAGTTCTAGCCCCATAGACTTGAATTGAGTTTGAGTTCAAATTCAAACTTTTTCCATGTTCTAAAGTTCAAATTCAAACCGAACTTGGGTCTGTTTGGCCCATCACTATACACCACCCGATGTCCCGATACCGATACAAGCATCGGCATCGGGGCAGATACAGGGAATTTTCACAAGTACTTGTACTTGTGAAAATGCCCAGATACATAGCGCCGATACCGGCACTTTAATTTTTAAAATAGTTTCAGGCTGCCCCGAGGTACCGTGCTTGTACGGGCAGCTGAACTAGGACCTCACAGAAGCTCCTCCCACAGCACAGCCAGGAGAACGACGGAGGTGCAGGAAAGCATGGCATGTCAGCTGGGAGCCTGATACCGGGCCACGGGTGCTTCGCTTTGCAGCTAGATCTTCTTATCTGGTGAGTGTGTCCATCTGTGTGTCTGTAAAAGCTCTCCCCTCCCCCCATCCTAGAGATGAGACTTCCTCACTTACAAGTTCCTCCGGAGCTGCTACACCCGAGGTCTGTACAGCAAGGCTGCCTGTTATTAACCCCTCCATCACCACGGGCTTCCTTACACTCTCCTCCACCACAGAATGCCTGCCATTACCCTCTCCATTACCACAGTCTGCCTAAACCCCTCCAACACCAGAGAATGCCCTCCATAACCACAGGCTGCCTTCAATTAACCCCTCCATATTTAGAGGCTGCATGATGCCTTAACGTAGCTGTCTCATGGCAACATGCAGACACAGGATAATTTATCGACACAAGCTGCTTCATCACAGCCCAGGATAACCTACCTACAGGCTGCCTTATCACATACTCCAGAAACCCATGCTGCTCAGAGGGCCGTATTCTTTACAAGGCCACTGTGGCCATGGCCTCAGGGCGGCAGGGAGTAGAGGGGCTGCACAGCTTGTTAGTCTATTAAATTGATTCCACCAAATCTCCATCACCACTGTGGTGATTAAAGATATCAATGACGCAGCTACAGCGCTGTCAGTGAGAGGGCTTCCCACCTGACAGTGCTGCTCCTCCATTCCCTGCTCCAACGCTGTATGGAAACATCAGAATCCCCCACATGTACAGCGACAAAGCCCCCAATCGCCACAGAGGTGATAGAGATGCAATTAGATCCACCAAACAGACCAACAAGCTATCAGTAAACAAGTTGCTGCCTATCAAATAAATCTGCATCAATTACCGGCCTCAATGACGCATGCAAAAGATGCTGATGCCTCGATGCAGCGCCAAAGCAAAAAGCAGAGGGGCGGCACCGCCACAACCCCAAACAGCGCCACAACCCCCCACACCAGCGCCACAAACCCCCACACCAGCGCCACAAACCCCCACACCAGCGCCGACAGCGCCACGCCCGCGGCACCAAGATCCTCAACAACCGCAGGTTTGGCGGGGATGGGGCACATTGAAGAATCTGGCCCTGGGACAGCAGTGAAAGTAAATCTGGCCCTGCTTGTATGTTTTGCTTTTGTATGTGGCAGCTGTGACAGGGCTGGCTGTAGGTGTGATACGGAAAATTGAGACAGATTGGAAGAAGCAGGGAAGACATGTAACTCTATTTCTGCAGTGTACTGGTCCTGGAACTGTGTACTCTGGATCATTGAACCGTTAAATGATCTATAGTACACAGTACACATTTCCAGTACACTGCAGAAATACAATTCTCCCCAGCTAACCTGGATAGGTTAAAATTTAACCTATTCTGGTTAGCTGGGGAGAATTGTAACTATTTATGCAGTGTACTGCAAGTGTGTACTGTGTACTATGGATCATTTGATTTAACCTATTCAAGCTAGCAGGGGAGACTTATAACTCTTTAAATAATCAGGTTGCAGAAATAGAGCAAAATTTATCCCCTGATTCTTCCAATCTGTCCCACTTCTCCCAATTAAACTTGAAGTTATACAAAGAATTGAAGCAATTACTGAGACATTAGATTGGTTGTGGGAAATATTATGAACATGCTCAGCAAGAAACTGCCCTAAAATCATTAGTCTGCATTGTTTTAGAAAAAATGCCCCTTTAAGAAAAGAATCGGTAATTGGTATCGGCAATTACATGAGGGACAGTACTTGTACTTGGTCTTAAAAAAGTGGTATCGGGACATCCCTAACCACCGCAATGTGTGATTTGTGGTCAGCCCTCAAACAATGTTCCTTGTTGTGAACAAATGTATTCTATACTCCATAAAGTACAACCAACTCAGATATCTCAGTTAATTTTTGCTCTAACATAATCTTCTTTAACTATTTAGCATGTGAGAGTTGTGTCAAGGGGTCAGTATCAGAGATGTGGGGCTGAGAGGATGAATAAATGGATTCCTGTTTTGGTAAAACACAAATCAATTATCTTGAACTCAATTGAAGCTAGTTTGAGTATGGTGCTTCTGACAAGTGGGTTGGGGTGACTCAAACTTTGAGTAAATACTTTAGATTGCAGGGGAAAAAAATGAGAAACCCTCTTATGCTCTATTCAAATATTTTGCAGAATCATGTGGCTGTTTCTAGGTGGTTTTCAAAGAAGTTATCCACATTTGTCAAGTTTAAAACTTGTTTCCTTTTGAGAGATTAACAGTCCACAAATGCGTAGCCAACACAATTAGATAAAAAACTTAAACAGTTCACATACAAAGTGCCACAATAGTTGAATTTTCAAAAGAAAGCGTGGAAATTTCAGGACCATTCCCATTGCTCTAAAGTGAAGTGCACACATATTCATGTTTCCACAGTTGTGGACATTTGTAGGAAACAGGTGTAAAAAGTGTGTTTGGAAGGAAAGAATGTTGCTGTTTGCTCTATTGCTAAAACCTGAGTAAAAACCAAAGCATTGGACCTTAATATAAAGCTACACATTCTCATTGATAAGGAGAACCTAATTCTAAAGAGGCAAGAGATTGTTTCTCAAAATCCCATATGTACCAAGTCCTACAGCTTTTTACAATCCTATTATGCACTGGAGAGTACTTGGTGCAAATTTAGAACTGACAGTGAGCTGAATGTATGAAAGTGTGAGGTGTTTCAGCACACACTTTTCCTAGAGTAGAGCCCTTACAACTTGCAGGTCAATTAAGTGTTGTATGAGATTTCATACGTCTATCTCCCTGTACTGAACCACTAGAGTTACTGTAAATGACACATTAGACATCTCAAATTATTTAATACATAAAGTAAGTGGTCAATACATAAAGCTTTAGTATTCTTTTGGAGACAATGTAGTGGCTGGTGCAAAACAAAATATGGCCATAACATATATAAAGAATAAGCGTAGAGGGTCTATTTGACAATTTTCACTCAACTTTCACCCAACAATCACTAATTTTTAGATTAGATTCTATTTACAAAATGTGTGAATCTTGGATGAAAGTTGTATAAATCTTGTGAAAAAACAATGATAAGTAGACTCTTATAAATTGCTAGTTCCATGTTATAGCTATTCCCACAACGCTATTCTTATAACTAACCACAGAAAAAGACACTAGGATATATTCCACGCCTATACAAAAACTATTATCATGGCAACAGAAACAATGATAATGATAATAGAGATTTCCTTTATGGTTGTGTTACCCATGAAATATAATCAAGGCATTAAAAATGTCTAGTAAAATAGCCCGCAACATATGCATGAAAATCTAATTTTACCCTGTCTTTAGCTGATATAGCAGGCCATCAGTATACTCTTGCATCTCTTAGATTGAAAAGAAAAAGACAATGTTTTTCTTTGTATGTTTTATAGTGTATTGAATGCCAGATATCAAGGATAGATAATGATGCAACACCAAGAAAAGGGATTCTGTACAGTAGGTGGCAGCCTCTCCATTTTGTAAGCAAGCTTATGACTGTCACAAACAAGTAGATGGCAGAAAATTTGTATATGCCAGCAGTAACTATGTAACTATATTTTGAATGTGAGGCAGGAAAGAACAATTTTCCACACAATTAGTTGTTGATCTGCTTCTTCTTAGCCCATTAATATTCAGTTTAATGAAGAGTCCATTTATAAAAGATATCTGGTGCAGCGGCTCTGGATTATGATAATGCTATAAAAGGTAACAAAAAACTCCCTAAATAAAGTTGTTTGTAATGCAGCATGCAATACAATTACCTATTCTCTTTCCATTTATTTTAATGATGGCATTATTGTAGTCAATTATTAGGTTTTAAGCATATCTAAAGCTAAAACGTTTTTATTTTATTTTAGAAACAGTAGGGCAATTTTAAACCTCAGTTAGGTTTCCTGCCATCTGTGTCTTGTTAGGAAGATTTCTTTTCACTCCTGTCTTTTAGACTTAAGAGGATGTGCGAGGATATCTTTCCAATGTGACAGGACTCCAACAGTTTTCACAGGAACATTGAAATATTTCCTCTCTATACCTGTTATGGTAGCAATTCACTTTCATTCCCGATGACATTGATAATCAGGACAATTATAGACCGTGAATCCCTTTATTTCTGACAGTGGTTCTAACCACTCTATCCATATCTAAAAAAATGTTTTGCCTTTAGTTGTACTTTGATACTACTTGATTATTTATCAGCATGTGAACATCTCTCAAAAGCTTGTTTATTATAGAGTTTGTATTTATAAATGCAGTAGCTCAAAGCAAGATGTAAAAGATTCACAGGCCAGTAGGCCAGTACAAGATTGATTACTATGTGCTACAGAACATTGAAATTAGTGCTTTAGAATAAGAGGTTTTTTTATTAAATAGAACTATTATTTTGATAACAAGCGCTAGTTTTTGTCCCCTTAAAAGAAGACTTGTATAGCAAGATCCTCGCTTGATCACCATAAGCCTTAATAGATTTAGAAATGTGCTTTGAATGAGCAATGTATGGTTATCCTAAAAAGACAGGCCATGAAAAAGTAATTAGATAGAATAGGCCTTTGGAATATCCTTTTTTCTTGGCACATTTGACTGCTCTTTAGCGCATGTAGGAAACAGTTGAGAGATGTAGTGAACGATGACACTGACTTATCATAGCACAATTGCCAAAGGACAATAAGTAAAATCTTACAGTTTTTGTTTCCCCAAACAGTATCCCAAGGACATCAGTTGCACCCATATGTAGTTGTAAAATTACAAGCAAATTACCTATTTTGCTGGGTGCCTCTGAAATGTTTACTTAACAAAAATGCAAAAGCAGTATTACATAGCAACCAACCAGATCTAACTTCCTGAAATCTGCACTGCTTGCTCTAGATAACTCACACCTGTACTCTTTGTGCGTTCTTATGGAGAAAAAAACATTTATATCTGGAAAAGATAAGATATTTCTAATAACAAAGCATTGTCTGCAAACACATAACAATGACCAGCTGACTTGCAACTGTTGTGATTTCCATTCCCTATGTAAGAAATCCTTTGGATTCAGGATTTACTCATAATATTCTGTTATTAGTATTTCAATGTAATTATTCTTTAACACAAGTAAAAGCCACACAGACACCTAGTTAAAAGCTGTACCTGTAGTAAAAATGAGTAAGCTAAACCACAGACAGACAGCAGGTGGGCTACATCTGTTTTGTGAATATTCACCGGTAACATAATACTAATGGCACACCTTTCCAAGGTAATAAATGAGATAACATTAAGCTTTAAGTTAAAACAGACTGCAAGCCCAATCATTAACCAGGATAATAGATTTTTTTACAAGTTACTCTGCACAAATGGAAAGCAGATTTACCTAGAAAAAAAAGAATATAACTTTGGAGACTACTAACTAAATTAAAAATTGCTGCACAGACAGGTAGATGGGTCATCTGTTTTAAACAAAAGTTGGACGTAATTTTTAAAAAGAAAAAAAAATCAAAGGCACCTGTTTAGAGGGTAACTTCACTTCACTTCAGATCGGTCATTCACTCGGCTGCCTATGGCAGTTTAGTGAATAGACCCCATAGTTACCAAATGTCCCATTTTCAGCAGGAGATTCCCACATTGTGATAATTGTGTTTGTCTTTGTCGTCCATCAGATTGTGCCGCCAGGCAGAGGGCAGTACAAATGTTGCAATAAAATGAAATGCACAAAGCACACCAACTTTTTTCCTGTTGAGAGATAGTAAAAGTCACAATTACCCCTTTCTCATTCACATGGGGGGGGGTGGCATCTGGGTTCCCCCTTAATGAAAGGGGGCACCCAGATGCAGATAAGCCCCCCTGTCCGCAAACCCCCACAACCATCCGGTTGTTTGTGTTTTTTGTGCGTTGGCACCCCCCTTAAAACTCCTACCAGACGTAAAGGATTTGGTATGATTTGTGAGAGGCACCCCATGCTCTGGCTGTTTGTTCGCTTTGCTGAGCTGAAACATGCTCCTTCGGCTGCTGTATGCACTATTGAGAATAGCGTGTAAAGCAGCCCTTTGTTTCAGCTGAACCAAAGGTTTTCTGCAGCCAAAGCGACCAGGATTATCTAAACGTTCGGCTAAGTCCTTTTGGCTCTTTAGTGAATAACCCCCTTCATTTTATTGCTATCACACAGGTGGCTAACCTACATTAGTAGAGATAGGTTCCTACGGGGTCTATCACCTTTGCATTCCAATGATCTGTGCTTGATCAGGTTCATCCTCGGTTACTGCGACCAGGGAATGAGAGCCCTGAAACTGGAAGTCACTTCCTTGTCACTTCCAGCTTCATCTAATGTAGGGGAGATTAGCGAATGGAGGTTTACTGATCATCCTCCCCTCTAGCAGCCCACACCTGCCAGCTGACAGTCAGCTTTACACATCTAAGTGGACAGGGACTGAATGACAGGACCTTAATGCTGCAACCATATCGCATATGATGGCATCAATAAAAAGGTAAAGAGTAAAAAATGCAGGAGCTTGAATTGAATGAAATTTTATGTAATACTGGCTTTTTAAGAGCATAAAAGGCAGAATTTGAACTGAAGAGCAGAAAAAATAGGGTATGCTGCAGTTTTTCCACATGCTCTGGAACTGAACGCAGTGGTGTGAACTAGAGCCCAAAATACCATTGGAATACATTGGATGCATTTTGGATGCATTCTGCATTTTGGATGCATTCTGTATATAGAAAAAATAGGGTATGCTGCAGTTTTTCCACATGCTCTGGAACTGAACGCAGTGGTGTGAACTAGAGCCCAAAATACCATTGGAATACATTGGATGCATTTTGGATGCATTCTGCCCTGCTCTGCATCTGCTCCGCACTTGGTTTGAACAAGCCCTAAGATTGTCTCTCCGTCAAGACCGCATACCCCAGAATGGCACTTATCTTGACACTTGCAAAGTTATTTTGGATGCTCAGTGTTTACAGCATAACAATAGTGCCTTGACTGCTTTGTCCAGCACTTGTTGCACACCCTATTTGACTTGACATCTAAGTCCAGCATTTACTTCAAGGCTACTGCAGCTTAACTGCTTTATCCAGTGTTTATTTTACAGTTACTGCAGCTTCACTGTTCGATCCAGAGTTTACTATACAACTATTACAGCTTAATTGCTCTCAGTTATACTTGGTATACAGAGCCAAGTTTACCTAGAATCATTATACTGAAGAGTAATTTGGAGGAGGATCATGTGGTGGAGCTGACCAGACACATGTAATGGTCCTGCCGGCTGATAAGCGGACTCTACCTGCAGAACAAACATTCCCCCAACAGGGCATTTTGGTGAAGCTTTGACAACAATGCAGTCCCACAATGGCATTGGATGCTTTAGTATAAAGCTGTGGATGTATCTATATGGTCTATATTGTTTCCGGAAAATGTGTGTATGTTTGCGGTATGGTTTAATACTTGTAAAAAAAGTTTTTATTTTAAAAAAAATCTGGCTGGTAGTGATTAACTAATATGTAATGTACTGCATGCTGTAGCAATTTTTAAAGGAGTAACAAAGTGTATTCTGTGGCAAATGAACTGTTGCTCATTGCAAACATGATCTCAGCTTTCCTGGAAGCAGTGAAGGATCCAAATTTTTAGATACAAATATTGCAGAAGACACTTAGGGGTATATTTATGAACAATTCATACAGCCATTCGTCCTGTGAAACTTTGTGAACGTTCGTTCTGTGAAAATGGAGCCAAAATAGTCAAACTCTGGGGCTAAACCCATAAGGTTAGAGGTTGGCTACAGGGGGTGACCATACCGTAGTGGCTGTTGGATTTAATAAACTACATGTATGGTAAACCAGTGGTGTGCGGCATTTCCTTGGCCGGTATAGTTAGCCATTGATGCAAAAAAAGTAATGATCTGCATGGCTCTGCCCACTGTCCTGAAATGAGAAATAATTTCCCTATTTTTGAGGTTTGGGATGAATTAAGACATGTAAATGGCATCTGTTCTAAAAAGGCTCTACAGTACTTATTCAGAAAGGAAAATAAAGTGTTTAAGAAAAGGGTTTAAAACACCAACACTTTAACAGGGTTATTCACAAAAGGGTGAAGAGTTTGGAGAAGGCAGGAGAAATGAACAATGTAGGCCAAAGTAGCTGATTTGGAAGAATCCTCCAATTCACCTCACTTTCCAGTTCAGCTATGTTGTCCTAGATTGTTCACTTCTCCTGCCTTCTCCAAACTATTCACCCTTCTGTGAATAACCCGGTTATAATTCTAAACTTACTGATGACCAATGTGATTTACACCTACAAACAGGGACGTAACTAGAAATCACAGGGCCCCATAGCAAAATTTTGTATGGGGCCCTGTGATTTCTAGTTATGCCCCTTGCAGAGCCCACCTGAGAGTGACCCTGCAGAGCCCGCCATAGACTCTCTATGGCGGGCTCTGCAGGGTATCAGGTGGGCTGCACACCTCTTACCTGTCAGTGCGGTCCGCCTCCGTGGATGCCGGGCCCAGCCTTCTCGTCCATCCCCGGGCCTTGCCTCCTCTTTCATCGTCGGGCCCTGTCTTCTCCTCTATGGATGGGCCCCGCCTCCTCTTGCATCACTGGCCCCTCCTGCTATCAGGTCACTGGGCCGGGCCCCGCCTCCTCCTTCGCTGCAAACACCGGGTCCAGTCTCTTCTGCAGCAGCTGCTGGCTGTCACTGACACAGCTCAGCGGCGGATGTGAGGAAGAACACGCCTCTGCACACATCACTGACAGGTTGCCAGTGATCTAACAGTGGCGCGTTCCTCTTGACAGCCAGCACCCTGATATGCCATAGCGACCCAGGCGGCCCGCACGGCATCAGAGGGATGCCCTGGTCGAGCCCCCTGTGCCCTGTGTTTGATAATTATATTAAAGTACTGGAGTTCTGTCATCCCCCTGATGGCAATGAAGTGATGTTATATACTGAAAATGCAGGTGTTTGTTAATGCAATAAATTGGTAGCTAAAACACCTGGTATTCTAGCCTTCTAAGCTGTGTCTCATTATACAGAAATAAATACTGGTGAATAGCCCAATGTAATTGTGTAAACATTTGTATAGAACAGCAATGTGCGAGAACAGTAACCTGCTGAAAGTCACACCTAATTTGCTATTCTTTACAGCCACTTTAATTGCTGGAAAACATATAAAATTCACAGTATATAGATGTCATTTTAAGCAGTCCATTTACCTCTGTGTGTACTTTATAAAACTCTTCATTTGATGATGAAGTGACTCAGAATAATACAGATTTCCTGTGCTATAATAAAACTATGCATTAAGTAAGAAACTTCTTGTAGTAATAGCAGTGTCTGTATACTGAGCAAATGCAAACACCGAAAACTTTGCTATGAAATACAACTTTCAAGAAGTTGTACCACATTTATTTATTTTACTATTAAACAAATAATCTGTCCATTGGGACAAGGGTACATATAATAGTATGCCAGTCAGTTTTTGCTTGAGACTTACATCATAAAGTCCTCTGACATGCTGATAGGAGGGGAGAGCAGAGTGACAGAAAGGTGAGCTCATCAGTGTGCTGCTTCTCCTTTCACTGTCCAGTGACAGGATCGGGGTAGGACAAGACCTGTAAGTTTTACAGTAGACCGAAATCAGGTCACCTGCTATGCCAGAAAGGGCTGTGCTGTATGACAGAGCTGTGTAAATCTAAGAACTGGGTGATCAGAAATGCAGATCATTTGGCAGGTAAACGACTCCCATGTATGTATTTTATCAGTTTATTTCGTTATTTGCCTGGAGTTCAGCTTTTTAGAATGTGTTCTGACCCTGGCTCATTGCCTGATCTTTACATTCTCACTCATGCTTCAAACCATATTGTACACCAGTGCTTCATGCTATGACTTAGCTACATTCCTATACCACCTGTGCCATCTATATAAACTTTGGGTTGCTTCCAACTAGATTGTTCACCAGGTTTTACTGCTTCACCTCCTGCACATGGCTCAACTGTCTCAGATGCTACTGTGGAAATAAGAAGTGTAGGAAATTATAATTGTCTACACCAATTATCAAAGAGGACAATAATTGCCCATGGTGGTGCTTAATGACCAAAAACCTTGCTTCAAAGTGGTGGGGATCTATCTAGAATCCAGGAAGATAATACTTATTATAAATGGCTAGACCTGGGTTTGACTGATGACATTGCAGGGCATAGTTTGCTAATGTCATCATGTGAAGTCACTGAGAAGTTATTGGCACATATGGTTATCCAGCTCATGGAAGACTGACACTTAACCCATGTGTCACTAACTTTAGGTCACTCTTTGTAGTTTTAATATGTTGTATATGAAATTTTGGTACAAACTTACACCTCTGCCATTCTCTGTGGTTCTCTTCTATTGATGTTTCTGTTTTTTTCCTACTATCAGCAATTCCTTATATACTTATAGAGAATAAAGTGCAGGCACTTTAAATTTACTAGAGGGAATAAGTTACACAGAGAGGATTTAGAAGTGTGTAAGGAGACAAATGAGTTCTCTACATTTAAATCGAACAATCTCTCATTCTCCACTGAAGAACTCCAGACATCAGTATAATGGTAACTAACAAAGAAAAGAAATCAATTTTTTTTATATTCTCAAAAAGCAATGTATGTGCTTCCTGCTTCACTCAGAGCATTATCCTAACATTCACTGCTTATATGCAAGGTTATAAATTACATAAAATATGTTATTTCTTATCACAAGAGGATGCCCCGTTCGACTGTGACCTATTTTAGGTCTCCATATTCCCTTTGGAATCAGTACAGTATGCTGCTTGAGAGGATTTAAATTGGCTACAGCATCTACTTTATCTAGCAGACACACCAAGGTTTGAAAAAATATACTGCATACCGGCCATATCATTCCTAAACCAATCCTTTACCCTGAGCAATACCGATTTTGTTGTTTGACACCATATGGATAAAAATTTTGATTTTATTTGATATTTTGTATAACAGAAAGTTGACAATATTGATTCCCCACAATTTCTGGTCTTTTTTAATTTTATATAATTTTTTTGTATAAATAAATCAAAACCAGCGGCGATCAAATAGCACCAAAAGAAAGCTCTATTTGGGTAAAAAATTAGGCGCCCGTGGGAAAGTCTTTCATTAGCGCCCCC
>NW_017306900.1:895462-895845 GCF_000935625.1 Nanorana parkeri | reverse complement strand
TAAAAAAATTAAATAAATAAAAACCAGCGGCGATCAAATAGCACCAAAAGAAAGCTCTATTTGGGTAAAAAATTAGGCGCCCGTGGGAAAGTCTTTCATTAGCGCCCCCACAAATCAATCCATAGTTCAATGCTCTAGACAAACTGTTCCCTTGCCTATGTTTTCCCCTCCTGATCCACCTTCAAATCACCTCATTATCCAGTGCTGCTTTGGTAATTTAGGAGCCACTTCTGGGCTTACTTCAATTTTTAAGGCATTGCCCCTTCTAATAGCCTGTTTAACCACTTCAAGACCAGGTGTTTAGACCCCCTTCCTGGCCAGGCCATTTTTCAGTGTTCAGCGCTGCAGTCCTTTGACTGACGTTTATTCCGTCATGCAACGCT
>NW_017306900.1:856472-895157 GCF_000935625.1 Nanorana parkeri | reverse complement strand
ATTGCGCCGTATAATCATTATACAGCGCACTGCAGAATACCACCAGCTATAGAGGACTACAAATCCCAGCAATAGTACATTATAGTATAATGTACTATTGCTGCCATGTGTTGTATTCCTCTATAGCTGGTGGTATTCTGCAGTGCACTGCTGTATAATGTACTATATTGCACATCACACTTTTTTTTTTTTACTTCCACCACTCTAAGCTTGCTCCCGTGATGGACTACAATCTCAATACAAACTAGTAGTCCCATCACTGGAGCCATTTTGTTTATCTGATTAACCGATTAATCGAACTTAATAATCGGCTAACTAATCGATTTTGAAAATAATCGTTAGCTGCAGCCCTACTCAGGAGGGCTGTGCAGGGTCTCAGGTGGACTGTGCAGAGTTTCAGGTGGGCTGGGGGGGTCTCAGGTTGCCTGGTGGGCTGTGTGGAGTCTCCGGTGGGCTGAGGGAGTCTCCGGTAGCCTGTTGGGCTCTCAGGTGGGCTGTGTGAGGTCTCAGGTAGGATGGTAGGGTCTCAAGTTGGGCTCTGCAGATTATTATTAATAATGTTTTCGTTTTTTGTTTTTTTTAACTTTTTATCAGTTTTTTCATTTTAATTTCTTCTATTTTTTTCACTTAACTTTATTGCTATCACGCAGGGGTTAACAAGTTCCTGTGTGATAGCATTCGGAGGTGACAGGTTCTCTTTATGAAAAACAAACGACAAACGCACTCAACAATTTGTCACCAGTTATACAGTAAGGTGCACACGAAATGGGCTTTGAACAGTAAAACAGTAGAAAGGCATCATGGCACACTCACAAACCAGCATGTAAAACAACTTGTCTCACCACTAAGGATAATAACAGAGGTTTGGATACACGTCTTCTGCAGAGGATGTGAAAGCCGCACTGCCGCGCCAAGGCACCTCTTATAGTGCGGTCCTAACTCTAAACTATGAGAGTCTCCATCTTGGAGCACATGGGGGGCAGAAGATTTCAAATTGGGTGCAGGTTTGTCAGGAGGACGCCCAACCTCCTTAAAAGCACAGAAACACACAAGGGATCCCGCACATCCCAATGGCAGCTGAGAAGCCCCATGCGTCGCTGCACCACGACGCATGGGGTTTAGAGTTAGGACCGCACTATAAGAGGTGCCTTGGCGCGGCAGTGCGGCTTTAACATCCTCTGCAGAAGACGTGTATCCAAACCTCTGTTATTATCCTTAGTGGTGAGACAAGTTGTTTTACATGCTGGTTTGTGAGTGTGCCATGATGCCTTTCTACTGTTTTACTGTTCAAAGCCCATTTCGTGTGCACCTTACTGTATAACTGGTGACAAATTGTTGAGTGTGTTTGTCGTTTGTTTTGCTTGACCGATTTGGTGCAGCGACGCATGGGGTTTCTCAGCTGCCATTGGGATGTGCGGGATCCCTTGTGTGTTTCTGTGGTAAGGATTCCAAAGAATCCTTACCAAAAACTCCTGTGAAAATACGCACTCCATTAAAACCTGTTGAGCACTAGGATATACAGGAAAACTTTTTTTTGTAAATTCTTTATTTTCAATTTTAAATGTTTTACAGGAAAGTATACACTCCATTACAGTTAGTTAGAGAAGACACAAATGGGCCAACTCGGCCTACCATTTTTAAAGAAACAGAATATCATGTATTTCTGTCCAATCCATAAGAATCTTGGGCAGAAGCAAGAAGGAAAATGTAACCCCTTGCAACTAACGACCCCAGAGGTAGTGTGTGTAGCCTCAGCAACTAAGATCACAGTAGGTGTTCTCAGAGATTGGTAGGTAGTAGATAAAACATAAAACTCAACTTCCAGTAATGTGCCAAGAGAATGAAACAGAACAGCCAAAGTAATAACTGGGAAGAAACAGGGAAGGTAGCAGCATCAGCATCAGTAGGAGAAACCCTCTCACCACCACATACCCACCTGTCCAAAAAGCCCCCTCACCCCACCACCACCCATTTCTTGCATTCTTCCATTGTGACATGGAGTGCTTGAAAGCCAACAAACCAGTCAAGGCCCAAGGCCACCTCCCCATACCCACTAAAGGGGAGCACTAGAGATTCTATGAGTTCCCCATGAGACCAAGGGTTTTGGGTGAGGTAATAAAATAATTCCAATAAAACCAAGTTTTACGGAATTGTTCCTCTTTGTACTGTGAGGACTTCCCTAGTCTTTCATAGTAGTTAATTTTGTTGACTTTGGACAGCCAAAGGCTGTTTGAAGGTGTGGTGGTATTTTTCCAAAATAGAGGAATAAAAGCCTTTGATGCATTGAGCAAATGGATCAACGGCAATCTTTTGTAACGTTTCGTAGACAATGGGGCAAGATGGAGGAGGAAGGCAGCAGGATCATCCAGAAGGCAAATACATGTCAAGGATATAGTTTTAACCTTTTCCCAGGTGCCCTGGAGAGCTGAGCAGGACCAAAAAACATGCACAAGAGATCCCTCATGTTTATTACATCTCCAGCAAAGGAGTGAGCACTGTGGGAAGATCTTATGAAGAGCCGTTGGAACCCTCTACCACCGAGAGAGGATTTTAAAACCTTTCTCTTGAATTTTACTAGAAGTTGATGTCATTATGGGTCATCTGTACTATCCTGACCTTTTGACTGCCACAGGAGTGGGACACATTTATAGTTGAGAAGCTATTGCTCCAAAAAGAATGTGCTACAAACATATAGGTTAGGGGTGCCAAGGTCATTTTCACTTACTTTATTATTTACAAAATATGTTAAGTCATAAATAAAAACAAAGGTGTTGATTTACTAAAGGCAAATAGGCTTTTTGTTTTGTGGGGTAATTTGCAAGGGAATTTTCCCTTAGGCTTAATGAATGAGGTGACGCTCTGCTGACTGCTGTCATTCAATCATCTGTGAGCAAAAGTACTGTTTTGTCTGTGAAAATTGTATAGTTATGTAATACCACATACAATTCTAGGGCATGCCCCAAATACGTTATTTAAAAATATGTGTGCATTTTCAATATTGCCCTTGAAGCCACATGATAAGACCATCTTCCCACCACTGCATAGTATTTTCTGGTACATTTCACCCATGGCAGTGCCCAGTTCCCCATTACTTTTGTTGACAGACAAGATTTGCCCCTCCAAAGACTTCAGTGAGATTTACCTTTAAGTTTGGGTTAATCGAATTTTAAACAAGATTCACCAAACCTCTGGGAATCGAACACAGGCACACTTGCCCATCACTAATTTCATCCTATTTCATGGTAAATTGAGATTCTTTGAGATTTCCTATCTATAGTTAAGGCTATTCTCTCTCTACTGTTCCTTTAGCACTTTAGTCCTTGGAGTTAACATGCTAAAGGTAGAATGGACAGGAGTCAGATGTCATAGACTAGAAATCGAATATCTAGCTTTTTTTTGGTATTTTGCTTTTGAGCACTTAGCTCAAGTATAGCTTTCTGAAAAATGCCATATTTGAAATTCAAAATTATGCATTTAATTATATACACAGATAATACATATAAGTCTGTTGAACCAGTCATAGCCACTAATGAATTCCATTAAAAATAAATATTACATTGATTTCTCTGCCTAAGGTGCTATTGCTCAAAATGACTACAAAGCAGACATTTCATTTTAAAGTGAAGAAGCACACTGCGAAGGTTAACAGATATTTAAAACGATTTACATATTTTATTCTCTAATTATTTAAAAAAATGAATAAAAATGGCTTTTCTGTGAACTAAAGAGGTCAGGCGGCAGTTTTTGATCTTTTACAGAAAACTGAGCTTTGGTTACAGAAAAGAAAAGCAATCAATATTGTATTCATATTCTACTACACCACATTAGTTGCAAGGATTACCTTTTCACTTTACTCTCCCATGTGAAACAAAATGTAGGCAGACAACTGAAAAGCAATATATTCAGTTCAGTTGAAAGTACTAAAACAAAGAAAAAAAGAAAAGAAAATGAGCACAAAATTGGAGTTGTTGCCCAGGGTGACTAACTAAAATACTTACTTAATATTTCAATTAAATTAAAAGGGGAAACCTCAGTGCTTGCTTTTAGCAGCGGTTTCAGTGCTTCAGCCCCAAAGTGAACAAGAGAAAGTCAGATATGTAATTTGTTCAAATCAAATGGTGATTGTGCACCAGGACAAGGACCGGGAATAGTGATTGTGGACCAGGACCAGGAATCAAAAGGGAAAACCTCAGTGGTTGCTGTTACCAACATTGTTGTGCTAATTTTTTTCCCCACCAGTTTCAATGCAAGAACCCCATAGTGAACAAGGCAAAAGTCATATATGTAATTTGTTCAATTTGAATGGTGACTGTGGAGTAGGAAAAGCCATAGGCAAAAAGTTGCAAGTAGCTGCCTTGGTTATAGCTGCTGTTTACAGCAATTGCTTATAATGGAGCATTGCTTTGCTTTGAAACTCCCATGCAGTGTTCATAAGCTGCCCGCTATTATTAAAACAAAAAAAAGGATAAAAGGATAACATATACTGTTGGCACAGACAGGATTAGAATGTGTTAACAAGTAGGAAGAGAGAAGTGTTTAATGCGAGATCAGGGAACTGCGGCAAAGATCTCTGCCTATGCTTGGCGTCTTACCTAAGTTGTCTAAGCATCCACGCATAGACAGTGGCTGTTAGTACTCATATTTTTTATTATTTTTGGTGACTAGGAGCCAGGGTATAGTTCAACCATCCTTCTTTGAAAGTGATCTCTCTCATACCCAAGGTCATTAATCTCCACTATTGTTTAGTCCCAGTCTTTCCCTTTATAGTCAAACTAATATCTGGCTTTTCTCTGAATCTAGCCAACATGTTGTAACCGAGGAGACAGTGAGGTTGTGTGAAAACACCCAGATGCTTTTAATCTCTTATGACAATAACCACCTCCTGCTCTAATGTTCCTACCTTTCTTTTGTACCTTCGTCCCTTTCCTATCTTTTTGTTCTTTGTCTTCTTCCCTTCCCCTTTCCTAACCATGATCATCTTCCACTTTGCCTTCCTCAACCACGATTACTTCCCACTCTGCTTATCTAATCTCCCCCACCCTCAACCAGAACCCAATCTATCACTTCACTCAGTTATACACTGCCAACTGCTGTTTCATTCTCTCCTCTGCTCTTGATGATCTCCCAGTTTGCCTTCTCTATCTTGGTCCATGATTACGTTCTGGCCTGCCTCATTTTTAATTTCCCACTTTCCTATTCATAAAGCTGTGAATAAGAACACAGAATTAGGTCAGAAAAGTAAAAATTGTGTACGTTTTTAGAATTTGTTTGAACATAATAAATATGTGAATACGCATATAATATCTGCCCTTCCAATATAGAAATAGCATGGGATGCTTGACTTGTGATTCTACTTTTAAAGGACAGACATTATTTTTTGGCATAAGAAATAAGTTCATCAATTCATAAATAAAAAATAAATCTGCAGTAACTGATTCATATGAAACAATAAATTGTTTAATAATATTTCACAATAAATGTTCAAATCAATACATAGTAAGTTATTATATATTAAAACTAATAAACAATTGCAAAATGATTTGGGATTTTTGCAGTGACATGCCGTGTCTTCTGTGCTGGGTGAGGCATCCCCCAGCCTGCCGAAGTGCCACCCTATCCCGCCCAAGCTCCGCTCCCATCCCACCAAAGCTCCGCCCCATCCCACAGATGCCCCGCCCCCAGCTCGGTAACCAAGCTGTGTGGGGAGGAGGAAGGGAGGAGACGGGGAGGAGCCTCCCTGTTCCTCACTTGCTCGTCACTGGTAAGTCACTGGTGAGGCATCAAGATCGATATCCTCACACAGAGCTCACGCCTCTAACACAGAATAGAGGCTGTGACATCTCTTGCCTCACTATGTTAGGTTACACAAGCAGTGGGTAAGCAGGGATCTGGTGGTGCTGTCTGGTATAAGATGCATGAAAACTGATTGCACACTTTGAAATTACAAAGCCTTTGGCAGGTGAAAGTTCATTTATATGCATTTTCACTGTGTATACAGCTGCTTGCATGGAGCTCACTTTTGAGTTCAAAAGTAGACGGTTGATAATTTCTCTCATTTGCAAAGTCTCCTTTAGATTGCCATAGCAAATAATCATAATTGCCACATGCAGACTGGTGAATATATCTGCAAACCGTTTACCTAGAAAAAGTTAATTTGCTATCTTTATCAGTGTGGTAAAAAATAGATATGACATTGGTTGGCATTATCAAGCATCTGGAATTATATATCAGGGGAAGAGGAATCCACTAGTGAATAGTGACAATGAACAGATTTTACATATAACAAAAACATAAAAACTGATTATCAGCCCTTTATAAAATATTATCAGTTTCCTCATAGGCCAAGTCCAATTCAAAGTGAGATTTTCCCTCTCAGAATTCTCAGCCCTGCTGCTTGCCATCATAAGAAATGGCATCACTTTTATGCTCTTGGATTGTCTGATTAAACTAAAATGTTCAAAAGTTTCTAGAGATTACTAGAACTGGTCAGTTTTGATACTAGGATGAGTGAGGCAGCTCTTGCCATAAAGTTCAAGTTTACACGGCATAGTTCGCCACTTCACTAATGCCATAGGTTTTACAACAGTGGAGTGGTGGACTTGTATTTCTGGAGTGCCGTTTAGAAATGACACTATAAAATGACACATAGGCAGTCAGTGTACCCATAAATGGATGTGATCTGAGCCACCATCGGCTCACAGACACACAGTATAGAGTAGCAGATTTTGCATCCTGTCTCTATGTGACTTGTATATTAATTAACCCAAAATCCAGTGTACCCATCGCACTCCTGACTGAATAATACCCTTAGAGTCGAAGTGGGTGCCAAAGTGAGTGCAGATGCCTCTGCAATCCAAGATAAGTGTATGTATAAAGTCACTCGCACTCCAATAAAATTTCAAGTCAAAAACGGTTTATTGACTCGATTGCTATATGATGTTATAGCAATCGAGTCAATAAACCGATTTTGACTTGAAATTCTTTTGGAGTGCGAGTGACTTTATACATACACTTATCTTGTATATTAACCCTTCACCTCCCTTATCCTGCCACAGTAACCCCCATTATCTCCATCCTCCCACTGTATGTGATCTGTACATTAATCCCTTCACCTGCTCCTCCCTCTAGGTATGTCCTGCACATTAATGATGTACTATATCGCATGCACTATCGGCAAGCTCCATCTTTTAACCATCTTAAAACTAGCATCTTTTCTTCATTTCCCAAAAATTTAGTCATTTTTATTTCATATGTTTTATAACATAAAGTAAGGGAAATTGAATTTTTATAAAGTGTTTTTTTTTCATATTTATATATAGTAGAAAAAAACACAGTGGTTATTAAATATCACCAAAAGAATCATGTTTTATCTGTCTAACAAAATGATATAACATTTATTTGGGTACATTGCTGCATGACCAAGTAATTGTCAGTCAAAAAATGATACAGATAAAAACTGAAAACTGTGCTCTCTTGCAATGCTAACATGTTCACAGTTGCTGTTGCCACCAATGCCATCTTCTCTGCCATTACTCCCAGACTAGCATTTTCTTTCTTTGGCCATTCAGTGGCCACTGATGATGTAATTTCCACCCATTTGCACTGGAGTTACATTATCTCATCCCAGATGTACCGAACTTCATCTTACAGATTCTGAGAGTGGACTGAGAATACACACACTGTACTGTGAATGTGCTGCAGGCAGTACACACCAAAAAAATTCTAAAAGAAGGGAAGTATTTTATTTTTTGCAGATGAGATATACAAAGTCTTTTCTACCTAGACATGCTAACTCCTAGCAATTATTTTCACCTTTAGCTCCCACACCTATTTACTTGTTTTTCCCTAGCTGGAAATGGCACATTAGATATTGGTTTGTTCTCTCACATACACAATTTTTTTAAAAAATGAAAGCCCAAATGCAAGCCCCACTCCACCCCTCAGTCATCTTCCTCCCCCTGGGGACCCAACTAGCATATATATATTTTTTTAAAATTTAAAAGCCACCGCAGGGACATTTGCAGACCGTTTTATGTCAGTAGTGCCCACTGTGTTCTCCAGCAATGGATCTCAGACTTTACCAAATTGGCCGCCTCAATTTACCTCTCTGGGATGGCTACAGAAAAGGGAGGCACACTTGCCAGTTTTTTTTTACATCTCCTGGGACACCATTTAAAAATGCCCAGAATGGGGTTGCAATTAGGATGCTTGTAAAGGAAACTTACAGTGGCTTGCAAAAGTATTCACCACCCCCTTGGCATTTTTGCTATTTTGTTGCATCACCACCTGAAACTAAAATCGATTTTTTTTTTTTTTAGGGGGGTGGTATCATTTGATTTACACAACAACCATACTGCTTTGAAGATGCAAAATATTTTTTATTGTGATACAAACAAGAAATTAGACAAAAAAACAGAAAACTTGAACGTGCATAAGTATTCGCCCCCCAAAGTTAATACTTTGTAGAGCCACCTTTTGCAGCAATTACAGCTCCAAGTATCTTGGGGTACATCTCTATAGGCTTGGCACATCTAGCCACTGGGATTTTTGGCCATTCTTCAAGGCAAAACTGCTCCCGCTCCTTCAAGTTGGATCGGTTTCACTGGTGTACAGCATTCTTTAAGTCATGCCACAGATTCTCAATTGCATTGAGGTCTGGGCTTTGACAAGGCCATTCCATGGTGTACAGCAAACTTTAAGTCATGTTTGCTAACCCACCTTGTGATTTTGCTCTTACTAGGGTACTATATGAGATTCTCGCGTTCTTTCTTCTCCACACATATCTAGATACCATTGTTTTTAATGTTTTAAAAAAATTGTATTCCAAGACATTTAAATGTTTTCCCTTAAAGCAGTATGCTTATGGTGATTGTCCTGCTGGAAGGTGAACCTCCATCCCAGTCTCAAATCTCTGGCAGACTGAAACAGATTTCTCTCAAGAATTTTCCTGTAATTATTGCCATCCATCATTCCTTCAATACTGACCAGTTTGCCAGTCCCTGCTAATGAAAAACATTCCCACAGCATGATGCTGCCACCACCATGCTTCATTGTGGGGATGGTTTTCTCAGGTTGATGAGAGGTCATGGGTTTGCGTCAGCCAGGCCAAAAAAGCTAATTTTTAAAATTAACTCTGAGGAGTCTCCCACATGCCTTTTGCTGAACAGCAAACATGTTTTCTAATTTTTTTTCTGTAAGCAATGGCTTTTTTTCTGGCCACTCTTAAATGAAGGCCAGCTTTGTAGAGTGTATGGCTTAAAGTGGTCCTATGGACAGATACTCCAATCTCCTTAGGGTTATTTTTGGTCTCTTTGTTGCCTCTCTGATTAATGCCCTCTTTGCTCTTGGTCCATGAGTTTTGGTGGACAGCCCTCTCTTGGCAGGTTTGTTGTGGTGCCATATTCTTTCAATTTTTTAATAATGGATTTAATGGTGCTCTGTGAAATGTTCAAAGTTTTGGATATTTTTTTATAACTCAACCCTGATCTGTACTTCTCCACAACTTTGTCCCTGACCTGTTTGGAGAGCTCCTTGGTCTTCATGGTGCCACTTGCCTTGTTGTGCCCCATGCTCAGTGGTGTTACAGACTCTGGGGCCTTCCAGAACAGGTGTATGTATACTGAGATCATGTGAAACTTCGACTGCACAGGGGTGGTCTTTATTTAATTATGTGACTTCTGAACGTGAATGGTTGCACCAAATCTTATGTAGTGGCTAGCAAAGGGGGTGAATACATATGCATGCACCACTTTTCCATTTTTAATTTTTTACAAGTTCCAAAAACAAGTAATTTTTTTGATTTTACTTAATTATTTTGGACTATTTTGTGTATGTCCATTACATATAATCCAAATATAAATCAATTTTAATTCCAGGTGGTAATGCAACAAAATAGTAAAAATTCAAAGGGGTGAATACTTTTGCAAGCGACTGTATACTGACAGAAACATGGAATCTGTTGTTGCTAAGTCACTTCTGAAAATGCTAGTTGCCTGTCTGTCTGTAGCTGCAATACCCTCCAAGTCATTGACCTGAAACAGACATGCAGATCAGGAAGCCCCAACTCCTAATCTGAGGGTTGTTTAAGGTCAGTGACTCAAAAAACTACTAAAGCTACTGAATAAGCATGGCAGCCTTGTAATTAGTATTTTTATAAGGTGAGGTGAGCAAGGGCAGACTTTACATTTCTAGACATATTTTAAATGAAGTATGTTTAAGTAATTCAATTGGTTTCTGTGACTTGACACAAATATACATTTGCACATAAGAACACATCAAATATACCCTTGCAGTGCGACTGTAAAGTGCAGAAAGGATAATCACAAAGGTTAATCAATGGATAGCAAAGCCGGGTACGTATAACTGACAATGTTATATGAGCTCTTCAGGATTTCTGAAATCTGCAGACTATCAAGTTATAATTCAGGTGCACTGAACTAGCGCACAGCAAAGTGTGATTGTGTAATTCAATCTTGTAATTTAGCAGATGTGATGACATCAGACTTGGTTTCGAATGCTAAGGATAAAAGGATCAAATGAACCTATTGTGACCTTACTGCCCTACAGGGTTAAGGTTGTCACAGATAAAGGCTATTGCCTTAATGGACTACTGAAAATAAAACCTTCTACATTTTCCACAGATGAAGTTATTGTTCTTATCTTAATAGAATAGCACGATTAACTAAACAAAGTCACTGTGTTTAACTGTATAGAGGAGGAGGCTGCTCCATTTACTCCAGTGCATAATTATATTTGTCCTGGAAAAGAAAGGAAATTACTCCGGATAATCAAGACTTACCTACTGTGGATGCTGCCAAATGTTATGCGAACACAAATTTAGAGATTAATATATAATGAATTAATGAAAAGCAATGTTTAAAGTGTAAATGTTGGCAAACAGGCAAATACAAAGTTGAAATAAACCATGGGAGAGTAACTAGTAATCACAGAATCCCATGGCAGCATTTTTATAGTACCCCATCAGTGCTATACCTACTGCCCCCACCACCAACACCACCACCAATTGGTGGTCAGGAGTAGGCAGGCTATGATACACAGGGTTCCCAGTTACACTGCTTAAAACTGGTGACCACTGTAATTCAAAAGTTAAAAGTTGTAGTCAGGCACTCTGAATTAGTCACTCCACAATTTGCTGGCTCAGGTATGGCTGCTCAAAGACTTCTGAGTCACTTCTGAGCCTGTACTGTGCTCAAAGGCAGAATGACTTGTCAGTCAAGCAGAACTAAGTTGGTTCAGCCAATTAGATTAATGATGATTAATGTGAAATGACTATACTACACAACCCCTGAGCCAGCAATTTTGCAATTCCTTTGCAAACAGGAACTTGCACCTCTGCCCCGAGTCCCAATCGCACCAACATGCTAAAGCTGTAGTTACAATCCTGGAAATACATACTGTAAGTATGAACTGTCTGCCAAGAATTTTTTTTAAACTATTCAGCCAATCTTACAATCCAGAGACTTAGGCCCCCGTTCACACCTAAATCTTTAGGTGCAATTAGGAATTCTTGCATCAGAAACGTGTGATTTCCTGCAACAGGAATACATAATCTGCTGTTTACAAGTGACCTCTGTCACCTTTTCAAGTTAATGATCAGGTATCAGCTGCTGCATTTGAATGCCGGCACACCACATATAATCATATGTGTCATGATTACATGCAGTTAGGAATCAATCATTATCCCTGGACGCATAATCGATTTGTCCATGGATAGTGACTTATTCCTAGTGCCAAAGTAAACATCTGGGGGGAGGCATTCTTGCCTTGGGTGCCAGAGAATCTTGACCCAGCACTAGGTGTCAGTAAACCTGGAGAATGGTGACATTATTACCAGTGTCATGTGACAATGCTCACGTCTAATGATTGACTAGTACACCAAAGCACTGTCACGGGGGAAGGTGCATGCACCTCCATATCCTGTGGAGGAAGAAGGAATGCTGAGGGATAGCTGGTAAGCTTACAAAGACTGCTATTTTGTCCTGCGTGCTCTTCAAGTTACAAGGTCAGGTCTGTTAAAAGTTTTCTGTAATTTTCTGCAATGACAATAAGCAGGACTTTCAGCATGCAAATAGGCAAGCCTACACCCCATTGTTAGTTGTTAGACAAAGCCTAACAACTGAGCGGCCTCCACGTTTTAACTCCTTAGTGACCAGTGAAGTCCATAGTACGTCACTGGCACCGGGCGCATTTAAACAGACTCCCGGCAGCTAAAGCCACCGGGACTCTGTTTACATTTGTAAAGCCGACTGTCTACTTTACAATAGAAGCGATTCTGGCAACTCAGCTGTTGGCAGATCGCTTCTCTGGCCTCGTAAACGGACACCCCCCGCCGAATTTCCCTCCTACAGGCCTGGGACCGGCTTCTTGGGTCGGCGGGAACCGTTCACTGATTTCTTCCCCGTTCTATGGGAGCGGGAGCGACGCGTATTGCATAACTTCTAGTCCCATAGCTGTCATTGATTGGCTCCTGAAGCCCAGCAATAAGCTATTGAAGTGTGATCTGCACTTCAATAGCTTATTTAAAGTGTAAAGGTGATACTAGGGGTCTTTTGGACCCCCAGAATCACCTTAAAGAGCCAATATACTATCACATAGTGGGGCTTGTAAGCCCCCCTATGTGATAGCAATTAAAGTAAAGTTTAAAAAAAGTTGTAAAAAATAATTCCAAATTAAATAAATGTAAAAATAATAAAAACATTTTTTAAATCCCCCGCTAACACGCGCGTCATAATGTAAACACGCGTTCGGTGCGCTTACGTATGAAAACGACGATCGCGATTTACATGTTGGGTATCACTGCGCACGCCAGAGTGAGAGCAATAATTCTTGGGCCAATATTTATGCATATCTCAAAACTGATGACCTGTAAGGGCTTTTAAAGTATAATCTACTGACTTTTTGAGGTACTAAATCTTGTCGCCGTTTCACAGATGCACACAATTTTTAACATGGGCATGTTGGGTATCTATTTACTTGTTGTAACCTCATCTTTTATATTTTATTAAAACAATAGGTATTTTATTGTGTTTTGGGACACTAAATTTAACTTAAGTGCATTATTCACAAAATTTTGGGGTTTAATAATAAGTTGCGCTAATATCGTGCAACATAAACATTTTCAACTTCCACCATTTTAGTCTATAGGGTCTTGGCTTCCAGACAATATATAATGTTTGGGGGTTTGAAGTAATTTTCAGGCCTGACATATGAATTATAACATGGGTGCAGAAAAAGAAATAAAAGGCTTTGGTAATGAAGGGGTTAAGAAAAAACAGTGGTTGCAGTTTAGTGGTGAAAAATAATTTAGGAGCATACTGGCAATTATGAGCTCATTGTTCTGCACTTTTAAAGAATAAGATACAGAAGTATCAAGAAAAGCATGTGTGGATTGGGACAGGTGCCACGATGTGTGGCACCTAAGTCTCTTATCTTTCTTTCAGTGGAAATGTTTTTATTTTACTGCAGTAAACATAAGCTGGCTGCTACTTGATTGTCCATCCAAACAATTATTACAGTACACCCTTATAACAAGCATTGTTGTTTCCTTCATAAACTCCCGTCACTTATTTTAGACAAAAATATGGTAGTGGTAGAATAATCAAAATTAGCTCATTTTCCCTAAGAAATGTCTACAAATCACCTTTGTTGAGGTTAGTGAGAGCTTTTAGAAGTCCTGATATTTCCTGATCCTGTAATTACTGGGGAAATAAGAGATTACATTTGCATAAGTAATATAATTACATGGGTATTTCTACTCCATAAATACAAATTTGCATCTGGGTTGTACACACTGAAATCCTGTGTTCCAAATTGCAGCTGCTTAAGTACATGGCGCAAAATTAGGCCCATTTTGTTGTTTTACTGTATTTCTCCTTTCATCAAGGCATCAGTGTATTTGCTGTGATTTTCCTTGTTTAACAAGTGCTGAGAAAGATTGTCATCATGCATGTCGTGATCTCACTGTTGTCATGAAATGTGAGTCTGATTCATTGGGAAGCAAGTCTTTCATCCTTCAGGATTAAAGCCTCCGCTGCCACACACATACACACACCCTTTGTTCACTGTTCTTTCAATAGTGATTATAGATCACTTCAGCTGTGATTCATATAAATCATATCTACATTTGCACACTATACACAGTATATACACAGGGACTGTTGTCTAACAATGTTAAGCAGTAGTGGCATTTTTATTTAAGGTATTTTCAGGACTATAGGTGCCCACATAGTAAATGGTGATTATTCAGTCATTGGTAATTGTTCTTTCATCAAACGGCCACATCCACTGCATAAGTGGATTCTACATTGAGCAGTGTATAAAGCTTCAGCTTATGTATACTTTACCAGCTGAAAAAAAAAGATAAGAGCTGCCTTATGATTTTCCAATCTGCCCAGCCAACAGCCTCATTCTTGGTGCTTATCCACAGTTGTTATTTAGAGCTAATATACAGTCAGAGTGCTACACAGCTACAACATTTTTGAGCATTAGATAATTCCTACCGTGTTTCTCTGGAAATAAGACACTGCCTTATATTTTTTTCGGATCAAAAAAACACACTAGGTCTTATTTTTGGGGTAGGTCTTTTTTTTTAATGTACAACAATCCACACTTATTCATGTACAAAAGTATGGTGATCAGGGCAATCTGGGGTGCCGTACCTTTCCAAGAGGAATTTGCTAACCAATCGCTGGCCAGAATGAGCGAAGCGCACTTTTACTATGGATTCCTCACAGGTGGAGTGCATTTGGTATCACTCTGCCTGTGACGGGAGCCGGCGCTATACAGGAGGCATCGGCTTATGCGGCTCTGCTCCCTCCGGTGCCGCCTCGCTTCCTCGTTGGCACCGCTGATTCTCTCACGCGGCTCTTCAAGTTCCCCCTTATGCCACCACCAGCCCTGGAATGGTCACAACTAAGTCTTATTTTCGGGGGAAGGTCTTATATTTTAGCAATTACCAAAAATAGTACTAGCTCTTATTTTCGGGGTAGGTCCTATTTTCAGGGCAACAGGGTATATGTGCATTTCGAAGGGAATGTGAATTGGCTTTGTATGTATTTTCATTATTTATTATGTTCAGGACTATATACACTTTGTAAAAATATTTTTTCTTTTGATTTTAGTCAGGTCACAAGCACAGTAAAGCCTTCTTAAAACAGAAGAGTACAACCATAAAGGTTATGGTGAGAAAGGACTAAAGGAATCAAAACGTTCCAAATTCTAATCAGGGTATAGCTCTGTAAAGCCTTTTCAGAAAAGAAGGTATTCATATATCTCATTTCATCACATATCCCAAAAATAAGAAAATGAATCCTCATTTCAGGATGGTGGGCAGTGCCCCTGGTGTATAGTGCAAATAAAGCCTCATATTTTAGAGCCATTTATTCCAAACTGAATACAGTTGTTTTAGGCTTTTTTGTTTTGCCATTAGTTAAAAATCACTCAAGCAACACATCAGACATTCACACCCATTGGTAATTGAGTAATGTTATCACAGCATTTGGCATTTATACTTTTAGTAAGACAAATCACACCTCATACCTAAAAAAGCATTACTAAAATAACAAAAACAAATCATTATACCACTCTGCAGCTGGAGCTTTCTTCTCTCCTGACTTTGCACCAACCATTGTTACCATCCATGCTGGAACATGTTGATTCATGCCTGGTGGCCACAACATTGGATCTCTAATATAGAGCTTCTTCGGCGATGCCACCAAAGACCGGTTGCAACAGAGATCCAAGAGCATAACTGGAGATGGATTGGACATACCCGATGAAAGGGAGCAAATTAAATCTGTAGACAGGTGCTAGATTGGAAACCCCAAGGACAGCAGAGGATAGGCAGACCCAGAGCATCCTGGCGGTGAAGCCTATATGATGATATCAAGGCTGTTGATGTGAACTTGAGCTGGCTGCAGGTCAAATCAAAAGCTGGGAACCGTCAACGGTGGAAGTCTTTCACTTGGGCACTATGCTCCTCAATGGAGCAGGATATATAACTAACTACATCTTTCCATTCCTTCTATTCTTCCACCCACAGTTTATTCTGTTTGTTGTTTTTCTCCCTTCCTCTGGGGGCACTGCACATATAAATGCCCTGATTCTAGGCATAACTTGCATGTTTTCTCCTGAGTGCTTTCTCACTGGAAACATGTCCTTCATTGCTGCAGTTGGCATACCTTACTCCCCCACATTCCTCTTTTTTTTGTCCATAATTCTTGCAATTCCTGCGGAAAATACCCATGCCATCAAAGAAAATGTCCCCATTGATCTATCTCAACTTGAACCTAGCTGGAGGGTGGGAGCCAATTATAAAGTTTGCAACAAACCGATGCTTACCAGTCCATTTGTTAAACTCATTCTGAATTTTACCATGTATCTCCCATTTAAGCAATACCCTTTATGAAAAAGGGCAATGTCTTCTACTGTCACATAGGGAGAGAACATTTTTACCACCACAACAATTGCTACCTTATACCAAATAATCTTTACTCCAAATGCTTGTCCTCACATCTTTTCTTAGCCCTTGAAATAAATTCTTTATAAACTTCTTCTGAAAACAACACAAATAAAGGACCCTTTGCCTTGGATAATTTATCTGCTCTGGGTCCGAAGACCCCTTGCAGAATTTCTTTTACAAGGAATTTCGAAACCTTCTTGGTTCCATAATCCTTAGCCAGCAAGAATCATAACCACATTTCTGATGCGTGCATACTGAGATACATCAAAACCCTCTGATTTGTTTCCTTAATGGACAACTACATGTTTGCCTGAACCTCCTCTAGCAGACCTCGAGTGATGGTCACTCCTCTGGGGGGTTTGGCAGTGTGCATCCCAAAAGCAGCATGTGATGCTTGGAATACAGCACAAGGCCAAGGTGGACTGGTGCTTAGTACCTTCCAACCTCTGACTCAGACACTTGAGAAAAACCTATTCCATACTAGCTACAACTGTTTCGGGCTTTTTGCCCATCATCAGTGAAGTGTACAGAAACCATGGCTCTTATGGAGTAGGACTTGGGACCATGGACAGTATAAGTATGCAGGTTATGGTGAGAAGAGACGAAAGGAATAAAAAAGCTCTCAACTCCAATCAGCTTATAGCACAGTAAAGCCTTCTTAAAACATAAGGTATTCACTGGTCTCATTCCGTCACATATCTCAACAACAACAGGGCTATTTCTCATTTCAGGACAGTGGGCAGAGCCATGCAAATAATTACTTTGCGCTCACACAGCCAAAATATATATGTATAGTGCAAACAGCCTAATATTATAGAGATACATTTTAAACTGCATACAGCTTTTTCAGTTTTTTGGCCATCATAATTACAGTGTATGAAAACCATGGCTTCTATGGTGTAGGGCTTGGAACCCAACAAGACAGTATAACTATATAGGTTATGGTGAGAAGGGACTAAAAGAATCAAAAACAAGCTGAATTAAATTGACTCTTAAAAGAAGAACTATGGGGTACACCTTTTTTAAATTTTTAGTTTGCTATATAAGATAAGGCTAGAAAAATGCCAGGAAATGCGTGAACATGTGAATGTCATACTGAAAATAGTAGAACAACTACGTGCAATTAGAGAGGACATTAAAGATAACCATGTGGTGGCACTACTGCTATGCAGCCTTCCAGAGGCATACAGTGCTCTTATTAATGCTCTAGAAACCAGACCTGAGCAGGAACTAACACTAGAATATGCCAAAGAAAAATTAATCAAAGAATATGACAGAAGGAAAGAAAATATGCACAATGAAGAAAACGAGAAAGCCCTTAATGTGCATGAAAGCGCAAAGCAATCAAAGAAAGAAAAACATGTTTTCACTGTAAAAAGACAGGTCACCGGAAAAAACACTGTTCAATATGCAAAGCTGAGCAGTGAAAGCGAGAGGCACCTACAAGATAAAGAGCTAAGGCAGCTAAAAAGGAAACTGCAGGCACATCATGGAGGACTACCGTTAAAGTGGCTCAGAACAGTATACCACGCGGATGGCGTAATGACATGGCGCAGCAAGTCATATGACAAGTGATGATACATTCTTCACAGAAATTGATTTTGAGTGCAAAGGACAAAGTCTTCCTAGCAAACGTGAAAAGCATTATTGCAGAAGGTAACGGTCAAGGATTCTTGAACTGCATCACACCGTCAGGGGACAAGCAGAGTATCCTCGTGAAAAATGTACTGTATGTCCCAGACCTAGAAGGAAGCCTTCTATTAGTGAAAACCCTTGCTAATAATGGTCTCACAGTTCAATTCCGAGGAGATGAATCTACAATCCAAAACAAGAGGCAAACCCTTGCAAAGGGAAAATTGGATGACCACCTATACTGACTCATCACCGCAGATGAGCAAGTCAAGACAGCCACTCTTAATCCACACAACAAATGTATACACCTATGGCACAGATGACTAGGCCAACCAAACCATGTTTATATATAACACACAACAGATAACCCTGGAGGTTTGAGCATTTCCTGCTGCTCCCCCTGACAGTAAAGAGAAACATTATATGGTATGGTTTGAGTCCTGCAGAAAATTAATTTAACATGATTTGAAGTGTATAAGCATTGTGAGCTTATGAAAGTGGGGTATTTGGATACAAATTTCCTATCTATGTGTACATTAATTTGCTCATTTTAGGTGGAGTATTGGAATGCAGTAAACATTTGCATAGACCAGTATAAACTACTCAAGGTATCCTATCCTAATATAATACTTTTCATCATATACCTAATGATACTTGGGCCTACTTGTCCTTAGGGTATTCCTTCTAGTCCATATCCATGGGATTTTGTCTTGCATGTCATTGTGTATGGCATTCTATCTCTTCTCATTGTGTACATTGTTCTGTGTTTGTAGAATTCTTACTCACTGTAGTGACTATACATGCTTTCATGTGACTGAGATTAATTAGGGGTGACTTTGTGGCTTCTTATCTTTTTACCCATCGAGGATCTGATTACATTGTGATATTGTATGACTTCACTGGGATGCTATTGGATTGATCACCCTGGTGTGTAAAGCGAAAGTCTCCCATTTATTAAAACTGAATATAAATGTGAGGTCATGATCCGGCCTGCATGAGGTCATAAACCGCTAGTTTACAACATTTCCTTTCAACTGTATTACATGTGAAAGTATAATGAATTCCTATGCTGTAAGCTTTGAAGTATGGATCACAAACACTATGTGAAGTCATGATAGTGTTTATCAGGGTGCTTAACTATATAAGTAGGTTGTAATTAATTATAACTTAATGCTTAGTTCATCAATCTTATTCCAAGTGACAATGAGTATCTATAAAGAAAAACCTTTTCCCAGTTTATCCCATCGGCTGAGTCATAGATAAGATTACACTTCCTTTACTTCTGCAATGAGATCAAGGGCACAAAGACTTCTTAATGGCTGTCATTTTTACATTTATGGCCAAACTTCTTCAAAGCAATTATGATATATAAAAGTAATAAACCATACAAACCAGATGTTGGGAATTATCTCTTTCTGATGTCACTGCAACCCAGGAAAACCACTATCCTCCTATATAGAAAGCATAACCGAAATAGTATCATAAAGAAGTCTTTGCAATTTAATGTAATATGAGTTTTGATGTCAACCAGTACAGCTAGTTAACGTGAAGCAGCCATCTGTGTTTCTGGGTGAGTCTTTTTCCTTAGGTCTCATTCATTTTCTCTCTCTCTGGAAATTATAGTAAGGGGTTGCATTGTGCAGGTTAGGGAATACCTGGCTTGGGGTGTCTCAAGTCTTAGCATATGTGGTTCGCAGAACGCCAATTCAAGGTGAATGGTATGACATTGCAATGCTCAGATTTAAAAAAAAAAAAAAACAGAGAGAATTACAGGTAGGCAAGCTGTTTTCATCAATGCATTCCAAGCTTTAAAGAGTATCTATAGCCAAAACTTATGGGTAGGATAAGGAAACACTAAAACCCTGCCATTTTTTGTGTCCCAGCAAGGTAGTGAATCTACCTTGCTGGGACACAGGCAGCAATTAAAATTGGCAGGGGTTCATATTCTTCTCTACTCTTTTAAACTAAAAAGATTTTTGGCAATACATACACTTTAATTCATATTTTAATCTTTACAACAAAATAAACCTAGGTCCATTAAACTATGCAAGAAAATGAACCTGCATGTCATATCAATCTATTTTTTATAGCTTACCTATTATATACAGTTTTACGTATATACCATAAATACCGTCTTTTTGAGATTGTCTCCTATTTTTTTGGCACATAAAATATTAAACAGCCAGAACGTTATTTTGAAAAGTCAATATAATTTACTGTAAAGAGTCGGAATGAGCTTTGGGTTCAGATCAACAATAAGTTCAACCCAAACCCAAGTCATTCGCATAAAAAGGTGTTATTTACTGTTTGGGGAAGGGACAGGATCCCAAAAGCAGTCATTAAAAAGATTAGAAAGAGGAGGAATCTTCAGAGGCACTGGCTGCTACAATTTTAAAGTGTATTGATTGGCTAGGCACCCCTAGGTCACATCCTATGTATGATAGAGATAAATCTGGCACTGAATGCTCCCTTGCTAATGTTTCAAACAAGAGAAAAAATATTTATTATATTTAACTTTCTGTGATAAATGAAAGACTGACAGTAGAATCCATTACTGTGCCACATTTTATGACATTATCATGCTGGAACTGTTGTTGAATCTGTTTCAGAGGCAATTTGTGTTTGTGAAGGTCCCAAAGTGTTAGTGGCTTCAACAATGTTTTTGAATTTGCGAGTATCTTTAGCCAATTAATGAAACTTAAAAAACTGAACATTTTTTAAAGTATATCAATATGAGATTATTTACTTTTCCGTGAAAAATAAAAACAGTGAGTGCTTTTATTTAATCTCTTAGATATCCAAGTTGCACATCATGGCATTAATAAATTTATTTTGGCACCTTTTTTCATCAGTGAAAACTAATATAAGGGACAACATACCCAGTGTCCCAGTGGAGATGATTTTGTTTTTAATTAGTTCTACAGCATATGGTTAGGCTGGGTGCTCCTTCTTGAAACATGGCATTTATAAGAAAAAATCTCCATCATCAGCTATACATTGCAGTTGCTAAGATGCAGATAGGTTGATTTTTCCCACCTGGGTGCACATTAAATTTAGAACGTTAGCAGTTGTGAATGTTATGTTTAATTTCAGCTGAGATTTATGTGAATATAGGTACAGCGCCATGTTTATGCAGATCCCCAAAACTGAACCCATGAAAATACTTTTCCTATTTGTGGCACACTGTGATTTCTACCTCAGTGATTATCCATTATTATATTTGATAACAACTGCATATGAGAAGAAATCTGATGACCACATACAAGGTCTAATGTGGTAATAGAACCTTAAAACCTGACATTAGTTTATAATTTGTAATATTTGTATATGCACCAAAGAGGTCAACTTGCAAAAGTTGGGTTGGGCAGCAGAAACGACATGCATATTAAATCTAAACTTTGCAGCCCTGTGGGAAAATGTAGTAATTTCGATTCACTTGAACTCTCAACCTCATCCAGGTATTTTGAAACCCACAGTCAATTAAGATGGGTAAAAATAGGATTGAAAACTTAAAAATAAAATCAAAACTTTGTCTAAACAGTCACAGTTTAGGAAGTTCCTTGCCACTGATTAGAACATAACCAATTACATGTTAACCCAATACATTTATTAAGAAAATGGTTAAGGTCAAAACATACTCACATATACCATGGCATAAGAATAGCCAGTGCTTGGGTACTAAATGTTTAGGGTCTAACTATTACTAGTGACACATTCTGTGAAAGAAGCCAAATACATTTTTGTATGTCTCCAGTTTGGCAATCAAGAACCAAGCAATAGTCAAATATAAAAAGATCACCTATAATTCATTTTATAAGTATATACTATGGTAGCTATATGACATATGCCTAAGTTTCTTCTGCCTAAGGTATTACAGAGATACAGAATTAACTTCAGCTTCTTAAATAATAAATTTGATTCTCATTTAATTAGTACTTTACAGCCCTTTTTTTGAAATACCTTCTGCCATACAAGATTTTTAAAGTAATTATTTGCTAACATATGATTAAGCTAAATTACATTGACAGACTTCAATGACTCCTGGAAAGTGAAAGCTTTTATATATGTGTTTTACAGCCTTGGATTTGAAATGCAATTATATGCACCTCAAAAATACAATCCAATGAGTAGTATAGCATAGCGATTAACTGATCTTTGTGTTTTGTCAAATGTGTGCTTGATATAGAGATAAAGGTCGCCTATGGAAAAATGGAAGAAGGTAATGCAACCCCCATTTTATTACAGTAATCAATTCACCATAATATTAATTGTACTAGAAAAGTAAGAAGAAAAGCAGAAGTAGGAAGAAAAGTGTAAGACTATACCAGGCTTTTTGGGAGCTTCTGCGCATGTGCATGGCCCTGTCTTCCACATTTGTGGGAAACATGAGCTAACACGCACGCCACGGGAAGTACACGCAAAGACGCACTAACGTGGCACAGGATATGACACAACTCCCCTTGATAGATGGCTTTATTTAAACCTGCCTGTTCTGTGGACCATTGCTGAATGATCTTCCAGGTCATGTGTATGTTCCTGTGATTTAGTCTGTTCCTGTGTTCTGTTGCCTTTACCTGGATCTCCGCTGACTACTCCTGATTGCTGCCTGGCCTGGGCCCTGACCTCTGCTTGTTCCTGGACTATTTTTCTGCCTGCCGTTCTTGTACTTCGCTGCCCGAATGGTGTTGACCCTGGCCAGCCTGACTTCGACCTGCTCCTGCAGTGTTCTTCTCTGTCCTTCTGGCTGCATCCGGGCCTGCTTTTTGCTTCCTTGAAGACCAGCTTCTGAACTTACCCAGGCACAGTGCCCTACACCGCCTGGCACCGGTGCTGCTCTCTGTCCTCTCACTCCCTGTCTCCACTCTCAGCGGTGTGTGGGACAAGAGTGGCAAAGGAGGCCTCCGCAACTACTCTGTCCTCTACCAGGTACGTGATGAAAAGCATTTGTGTCCAGTGGTCCTCGCATGCAATGTGCTAATGATTTAGCTTACTACTTCAAGGTACAATTTCAACCTGACAGCTGTTACTGTAAACTCATGCCTACAACAGAGGTAAACCAGACTGTGTTCCAGCATATCTGTCACCTATCAATGCAAAAGAGTGCTACCTCTCCAGGAGTGATCTACAGCTTAAAGTGACACTAAAGTCAGGAGTTAAATCTTAAAAATGCATTTAAGTACCTTAAATATTAAGAAAACGTACAACCACAATTCCAAAAAACTGAGAACTTGTACCATTTTAAGAAAAAATAAGGTCATTTTGAAATTTATGGCAGCAACATGTCTCAAAAAACGTTGGGACAGCACAACAAAAAGCTGGCAAAGTAAGTGGTTTTAACAAGGAAGAGCTGGAAGAACATTTTGCAGCTTATTAGGTTTATTGGCAACAGGCCAGTGACATGATTGGGTATAAAAAGAGCATCTTTGGGAGTCAGAGTGTCTGAGAAGTAAAGATGGCCCTAGGTTCACCAACCTGTAAAAGCACAATTTCAGAATAATGTTCCTCAATGTAAAATTGCAAAGACTTTAAAAATATCATAATCTACAGTATATAATATCCTCAAACAATTCTGAGAATCTGGAGAAATCTGTGTGCAAGGGACAAGGCCCAAATGCAATATTGAATGCCTGTAATCTTCAGGCCTCAGAAGGCACTGCATTAAAACAGGTATGATTCTGTCATGGACAACACTGCATGGGTTCAAGAATAACTAAAAAAAATCACTGTCTATGAACCGAGCAATCCAAAAATGCAAGTTAAAGCTCTATCATGCAAAGAAGAAGCCATATCTGAACATGGATCAGAAACACCTGCGTCTTATCTGGGCCAAAGCTCATTTACAATGGTTTGTCACTAAGTGGAAAACTGTTCTGTAGTCATACGAATTTAAATTTGACATTCTTTTTGGCAACCATGGGCGTCATGTCCTCCGGACTAAAGAAGAGAGGGACCTTTCAGCTTGCTATCAGCACTAAGTTCAAAAGCCTGTATCTCTGATGGTATAGTGGTGCATTAGTGCATATGATATGGGCAGCTTCCACATCTTGAAAGATACCATCAATGCTGAAAGATATATGCAGGTTTTAGAGCAGCATATGCTCCCATCCAGACGACGTCTTTTTCAGGGAAGGCATTGGATATTTCAGCAGGACAATGCTACAGCATGGCTTCGTAGTAGAAGAGTCCCAGTGCTTAACTGGCCTGCTTGCAGTCCAGACCTTTCACCAATTGAAAATATTTGGCAAAACTCCGTCGTGGAAGCGTGCGTGGAGCAGGTGCTACTTTACAACAGACACAGGGACCACAGGGTAATAAAAGAAGCCACCCTCCAGAAGGAAGGACAGTGTCAGCAACAATTCAGAGATGATCTAAAGATCTACAGCTGAGTGATACACAAATACTGTAATATACATTTTTGTTAATAGTTAAGGTACTTGAATGTATTTGTAAGGTTTACTGCAGCATCAAAAGTTAAACACCACTAAACAGCAGTGTACTATCGCCCCTCCCCCCCACACACACACATACATACATACAACACCAATGTTTTTTTCTGACTTACAATGTTAGGGCACTGTTTTTTCCTACTGACCACTGACACCAGGGCATTTTTTCTTAAAGGAGAACTATAAGGCAAGTGAAAATCACTCATAGTTCTAGCCGACTTGTGAGTTGAGCTTTGGGTGACGGGAGGACACTAGTTTGTGTCCTCCCGTTACCCTTAGGAGAACTATGGGGGAAAGCCCTGACCCCATAGTTCTCCTTTAACTTCATCTTTATTAAAAATAGGGGTTTTATTTTTTGGGGGTGTGGCCACAAATGGAGACTTTATATTGTGGGTGTGGTTAAAAGTAGGGGTGATGAGTAGATCATCCCCGAATTTCATTTTGAAAATCTTGTCACCTGTACAGGTATTAAAGCTCGGTATTTTGGGTCAATGTTCTTTTTCTGTATGTGATTTTGTATGTCTGCAGTTTTTCTGTTTTGCAAGCATGCACAGATTTAAGTCTGAATTGGTAATTTATTTATTAGCTCTATGCAGTTTGATCTTTAATATTTAATAAGATCTTTATAGTTTATGCTATGCTATTTAATGGGTTTTAGATCCAAACTACAGTTTTCTATGTTGTTTTTATAACATTATATTGGAACAATTCTTAAAGAAGTATAAAATAGTATACTGTACACAATGTGAATAATAAACTTAAAAACTGAAATGTAGCTGCAATGCCTGTTTTGTTTATGTGTGATAAAATTGAGACTGGCCTAGTTACCTGGAAAAAGATGGTAACCGCATAAAATTTATAACCAGCTTATATAGCAGGGTGCACATGGGAAGGCTGACAACAATTTTCCCAAGCACACCTGCCAGCCAGCCTGCAACAAAACAAATAGCCCTGTCTAACAGTATGCGTTAAAAGCAGAGGTTTTAGTTGCACAAACATTTGGCCAAAAATATGTGAAAGCCAAACTGCCACCATCAAGGCAACCTCTGTAAAGTGTGGTCCTAACTCTATTAGTATGAGTCTGCAAGTGGGAGCATATTAATCCAGTTGATAAATTAGATGCAGGTGTACCAGGAGGCCGCCCACTCCTCGTCAGAAGCTGCGAGGACACACTGGAGGCCCAACAATCAAAAGTGCACACTGGGACCCCCAGTGCGTCCCCACAACCAAAATAGTCAAACTGGAAAAAGATGGTAAAAAGATGGGTCCCAGTGTGCATTTTTGATTGCTGGGCCTGCAGTGTGTCCCTGCAGCTTCTGAGGAGGAGTGGGCGGCCTCCCGAAAAACAAAATAACGCAAAATCTGTATCAAAACGAAACAAAACTAAACATTTTTTCTGCCAGTGCACATGTCTAGGAGGGAGCATTTAAAAAAAAAAGTGTAGGGTTCCCCCTAAAAGTCATACCAGACCCTTAAGGTCTAGTAGGAATATTTAGGTGGGACCCTGTGTACAAAAAAAAAGTGTGTGGGGTTCCCCCTTAAAGTCACATCAGGCCCTTAAGTTCTGGTAGGAATTTTAAGGAGGAACCCCACCCCCAAAAATGGGGGGGGAGGTGGATCCTTTAATTGAAAAAAAAAAACAAAAGACATGTTTTTGGCAAGTCTTTTATTTAAAAAAAAAAAAATGGATCCACCGACCTAATGCAGGGTCAATCACGGCGTCCAGTGTTGTCAACAATGACGACGAAATAAAAAATAAAACAATAAAAAATAAATAGAAATAATAATAATTTTTTTTAAACGCTGGCCACCGTCCTGTCCTCTCCCCGCCGACTCCTGCTGCATAATGACATTTTGAAAGATGCCGGCAAAACATAATTAATTGGGCGGAGCTAGCGGTGATAGCTAGCTCCGCCCAATTGTGTAGTTTGCCGGCATCTGATAGGCGAGGCATGATTGGGCAGAGTCATCATGAATTTGCCCAATCTTGGCTCCAAATGAGTACTGAGCCCTGATTGGGCAAAGTGTTGCACCTGACCCGTGGTCAGGTGCAAAACTTTAACCAATTAGAGCTTTAGAGGGCTCTTTGTCGTATGGGGCGTTGCACGGTCGAACAGACCGCGAACATCCCATGAAGTTTGGTGTTCGGCGAACGCTTGAAAGGCCGATGTTCGATTCAAACTCATGTTCAAATCGAACCGGTGGACCATCCCTATTCCTGATGAACCAGTCAAAATTTGCACAGTGTGTGCCAGGCAGAATACAATAGAAACAGCATGGATTTTTCAATCAATGCTAGTAAGCGTTGATGGAGGAATCTGTTATATTTTCTTTTTTCATTTGACAGGTTGATCAAAGAAAACATATACGTGTATATCCAGCCTAAGCCTTTAAAATGCATTATGCCCATAGCTGCAGCTTAGCATCTATGCATTTAGATTGTAAACTCTCATGAGCAGGACCCTTATAACTGTTTTGTCTTGAATTGAATTGAAACTGAACTGTATTCCTTTATATTGTAAAGTGCTGTGCATACTGTTGGTGCTGTATAAATTCTGTACAATAATAATTATGTATGTGTAATGGGCATCGAAAGAGCTCTCAGAGATCTGTGGTCAGACAGTTGTTTAACTAAGCTACATAAGGACTTTAACATGCTAGAAGCTGTTTAGTTCATGATACTAAAATTCAAAATGACTAGTATCAAGCTTTTGACCCTGGATTTTATTGTAAATTAGAAGCTTGAGTACTAATTTTTATTTTAGTTTTACATTTTTCTACAAATCCACTACTGAATGTAGCAGGACTTAAAGGAGAACTAGTGTTTTTCCCAATAGTTCTCCTTAGGGTAACGGGAGGACACAAACTAGCGTCCTCCCGTTACCCTAAGCTCAGTTTACCGCGAGCTACAGCTTGCCATGGTTGTAAAGTAATTTAAAAAATGTACGATCTGCCCATCTTGGACAGGCAGATCGTACTTGCGATCATCACAAGCCTGCCCACCAGAGGGGCGGGCTTCCGATGACCGCAATGCTGAATGGGCAGTGTGCGCGTGCGCACACCGGCCCATTCGGCATTTGTCTCCCGAGCATGCTAAAAACCAGCCGAAAATCGTACGATTCTCGGCTGGTTTTCTAGCATGCTCCTTAGACAAAAGACGTGCGACCGTACAGTAGAAACGGTTGCACGTCTTCATTCACACTGCACAATTCTCATACGATCGCTGGATTTCCCGCAATTCTCGTACGAGAATCGTGCAGTGTATGGGCACCTTTCGATCTCTTGCCCCTTGGCGTCTGCCATTTCTCTACTTTTCACAATTGGCACTTAAGGGCTTAATCTACCAAATTCACAGATGGTGAATGTTTCTCAAGATAGATGATTGTTATACTTTGTATGATCCTTATATGTGGTATATGTATCTTCATAGCGGAGAATGCAGTAGTTCTTTTTAAAGAAAACCTGCTGCATTGGAATTTGTACATTCCCCTACAGTCCTCATTCCCCTGGAGGAAGTTTGGTAATGAATATTACTGGCTAAACATGGTTGTATGGATTTCCGTGACTCTTCAATGTCTCTGATAGTAGTAGAATGTTCCATCATGGTGCACTGAAGTATCTGATCTTCAGCAGGCCCTGTGTAAAGAGGTATGGATTTTAGTGTATGGGATTTCCAATTGGCAGCCCGTGAGCTTATACCAACTGGCACAGGAATTGAACAACCTATGCAAAGTGCAAAATTGTATGGAAAGGCATAGTTTCTAATCTCGAAGAGGTCAGGGCTGACAGACAAATGAGCAAGAGAAACTAAGTGACACGCCAACATCTACTAATCAGGATTTCCAGTAGGAACTTTGTGCTCAGGTGTTGACGCAAGTTGTACATGGCACCTGGTAACATTACAGGCTTTTCCCATCCCTGCTTAGTCCAGCAGATGTTATATCAGCTTAATATCAGTATGCTTGACCTGAAAGGAAGCAGATGGTGAGAAAGGCAGCCAAGTGAATTGAAGAGAATGCCAAAGGTTATCAAAGTAAGCTGAATAGGAGTGACCAATTCCTTCCAACTGCCAAGATAGCAGGTAGCACTGCCCTCCCTTTCTAAGTGACCTGACCAGGTTGGACTAAACGACCAACCTAAAAATCAAGGCTCATGATGAACTTATTCAATGACATGGGCAACTGGCAAACTGACATTTGCAAATTATGTGACTGCCTTTACTTAACAGAAGTGTACATGGACAGCTTATACCTACAGTCATGCATGCTTGTGTAAATTGCTAAGCCTCTCCAAGAACATTGCTGTCTTGGTGTTACAACAGTCTGTTGGCTGGTCTAGTGATCTAAATAGAGATCCTATTGTCTAGCCTTTATGAAATAATAAAGATTAGACAATGATGTCTAAAGTCTATAAGGACCTTAAAATCCTTCTGCACTTCAATAAAATGCTTTTTTTTTATTATTGGCCTGAAAGATTGGCAGATAAAAGTCTGGTATTTAACATATCTTTTTATTGCAGGCGATCATTAGCTGACAGAATACAACTTGTTAAACCTTTAACATTTTGAACAAATGACTACATTGTTAAAACGCATAAATGATTTACAGACTGATAAAAGTATTTGCAGCTTCAAAGAAACAGTACAATTTTATCAGTCCTTGATGATCTGGTGGTATTTTAGTGCTTTAATTTGAGATCATCCTTCTCTGGGTAGTGAAACACGCATTGCATTACCCTACAAAGGTCATTGCTTTTCACAGACCGTATCAGTGACACATAATGAAAAACCTCCTGGGTGTTATCTTACCATTCTCTTTCTGCTTTTTGTGATAGCCAAGTGTTTAAGAAAACAGTCAGTGATTACGTTAAAGGGTCTCAATCAAAACAGGTGAATCAGTAACCTGTGCAAATGTTGACTCTTGCTCTTACTTTACCTTGTGAAACGACTATTTGTTAATGTCTCCAGTGTCTCTCGATGAGGCTGGATGACTAAGTGGTAATAAGATAAGGCCCTATGTACAGTTCACTGTTGTCTTCAGCCTACATGGAACACTGTGCAAAATCAGTCATTGCTTTGCTGACAATATAGTAAATCTGAGGCAGCAGATTGTTATCAATAAGAACAGAACCTTTATTTGTCTCTTTTTTACTAAAGAGTGGATTCATCAAACAATTAAACCTAATGAGCCTCTACGTTTAAAATTCAACTTGCATTACTCATGCATTAAAGATGATGTTAGGTTTGCTAAATCACTGTATTTTATAAAGAATTGCCTTCTTTTTTTTTTTCATACAATGCTACTTTTTACCTTTTTTTTACATGTTGTTACATCTCAGTGCTGTTGATCATCTGCAGCCCCTTTGCTATCTACAAGCATTTACTCCAGTCATGGCTGCCTTCATGGCCTTTCATGGTGGTATCCTGATGGGGACAGTGGTTCATACCTGAATGACAGTTGAAGCATAAAAGTGACAGAATGAATGACAAAAGACAGTTGAAGCATAAAAATAAAAAAGTAAAGGGATATTTGTATAAGTTTTATTTTTTCCTTCTTTACTTACAGTTTAGACAGCTCTGATGCCTATTTGTGATCTATGTAAGAGGGTATGCTAGGAAATAAGATCTTATTACAGTAAACCAATAATAGGGTGCCACTTTTCATCTTATCATGATATTTATTATTAATAATGGCTTTACCCAGGGACAGATTTACTGCACATTCAGGATCGGTAGGCATATGCCAATAGGCAGCAGAGGCAGTAGCAGCATTTCCCTGTATCCATATGTGCCACACATTTTTTCCCCATCATTGGTAGAAATAATCATCTTGTGTAAGGTTATTTATACTAACAAAAGAAAATGTTCTGTGTAATAGAGGTAGTCCTAGCAAAGGGGTCTTACATGGGGGGGCATTGTATGCCTACAGGCTCTATTAATGAAATTATGGTTCTGGATCTCCCCATAAATATTGAAATACAGATTTAAAATCACTGTTTAAAAGCACTTTTTTAAAAACAGATTTAAAAAAAAATTCCAGCTTATATTTATTTTATGGTTTCTGAGAACATATTAACCATTTGCTATTCGCAATTGCATGTATTGACATTGGAACTAATTTGTAAGGAAAACTTTTGCAGTCTTTACAAATTTATTTCACAGTTCCCAGCACCAGCAGTGAAGGTTTCTGGTTTCCCCTGTGTGGTCAACAACAGCAGCGGCTATTTTGCCAAGTATCAAAACAAAGGTGAGTTGGCTGTGCATTTAATAATGAGCTCTCAGCTTTTATCAAAGCATGCCCGTGCTTCTGATTCCACCTATGACAACTATTAAGATATGTGACGCGTCGTAATCTCTTAATTGTTTGTTTAACCCAAGATTCTAATGCAAAACTCATCTACAGAAAGAAAATGTAAATGATTGTTTTTATGAGGCTTCCATTGCTCTAATCGCCAGTCACCTTCCCACATATTTCAGTCAGAAGCTGATAAATAATAAATGCACCCGCGACTCTCCAGAAGTGATTAAACATGGGTAATTCAAGGGCAGACTTTGTCAGGTGTCTGCTGGAAAAAAATTCCTTTTTTTTTTTGTATTTATATTATACGACCAACATCATCCTTGCTCGCTGTAGCACATCAAACTCGATCCCAGCTTGCAAACAATGTTTGCAATGTTTCTGTACTGAGTGACTGCTTGCCAGACACTATAAAAGCTTACCTCTTAAGTTCCACATAACCAGGAAATGTATTACAACCTTCCTCTACAAGTAACACAAATCAATAATAATTGACATTGGTTTACAAAACTGCACTTACATCCTTTGTAACCAATTACCCTATTGCCAAGAAAAAGGGCAAAACACTGCAATCGGTAGGATTTATTAAACCAATTAAATCCCCTTGCCGCTCATGCTTGTTTTATCCTTTCTGTAGATCAGAGGCACTGATGCAGAGTCTTCTAAAAGGACAAAAGACTTTAAATCCCCAAGCCCCAATTAAATGGCTCTTTTTTCCCCCCTTTCTGTTTTGCAAAGAAAGTTTTGTGGAAGAAATTATTTCCAGCATCTTTTAATGTGCAGCAAGAAGCAACATACAGTAATTATTGGTATATTTGGAAAGTGTGATTGAATAGAGTGCGGGGAGACAACAATCACTTTATTGTGGAAGTATTTAATCTGCACTCTGGGAATTCCGTTGTATGTACACACATGTATATACTTTGTTTTTGTCATTTTAATTAATTCCGTATTCTCAGCAAAAATATGCTGATTACTCTCTCACTTGTTATGTTCTGTTTTCAGTTATGATTAGAGATGAGCTCACCAATTTATGGGAGTCAAGGTTCACTGAGGATTGGTCTGTTTTTCTGGAGGCAGATGCTAGGAGTTAATGAGTGACCTGTACCACTGTTGTTAATGACATGTCACAGCCAACATGTCTAGTATTCCCTCTGACCAAGGAAGTTGCTTTTTTATACTTGTACCACCTGATTAGTAAGGCTGAAGTCTATTAGCATTTCCCCAATATAAAAACCTCAGAACACATGGATATGTTACATATCATGTGCTGTGGACCTAGATGATGGATGGGAGAGGGCAGTGGCTACTATTCAGGCATTTAACAATAGATATAGTGTAGGAGAGGAAATCAGGCAACTAGCATTTTTAGGAAGAGGTCATTAATGGCAGCCCTATATATTTCTCATTATAGGTTTCAATTTATATTAATATTATTATTAAACAATACCCAAAGGCCTTTGCAATAATATAATCAACTCATACCCATGACCAACCCATTAAAATATTAATCAATATAAATTAAAGCACTGGAAAATTGGCCAATCTATCAAGTAGCACACTGTGCAGAAGCATCTTATCACGTGATTTTTTATTCTCAGCTTTCCCATGATCCCTCTGGAAGACTCATGGCATCACCCTCACCTAGGCACCAATGCCAGAAGCCAGAAACTAAGCTAAATAGCAAACTGGAAACATTGTCACTGGCAATAACCTCGCACTGGCTGTAATCATATGCTGGCTGTAACTATGTGCTGGCTTTAATTATGTGCTGGCTGTAATCTGGTGCTGTCTTTAATCTGGTGCTGTCTTTAATCTGATACCGGCTATAATCTAGAGCTGGCTGTAATCAGATACTGACTGTAACCTGACACTGGCTGTAATCTGGTGCTGGCTGTAATCTGGAGCTGGATGTAATCAGGTGCTGACTGTAATCTGGCAATGGCTGTAATCTGGTGCTGGCTGTAATCAGGTGCTGACTGTAATCTGGCAATGGCTGTAATCTGGTGCTGGCTGTAATCTGGCAATGGCTGTAATCTGGCAATGGCTGTAATCTGGTGCTGGCTGTAATCGAACACTGAATGTAATCCTGCTCTGTCTGTACTTTGGCAATGGCTGTAATCTGACAATGGCTGTATTCAGGTGCTGGCTGTAATCTGGCACTGGCTGTAATCCTGCTCTGTCTGTACTGCGGCAATGGCTGTAATCTGGCGCTGGCTGTATTCAGGTGCTGGCTGTAATCTGACACTCAGTGTAATCCTGCTCTGTCTATACTCTGGCAATGGCTGTAATCTGGTGCTGGCTGTAATCTGACACTGGCTGTAATTAGGTGCTGACTGTAATCTGGCACTGGCTGTAATCTTGCTCTGTCTGTACTCCGGCAATGGCTGTAATCTGACACTGAATGTAATCCTGCTCTGTCTATACTCTGGCAATGGTTGTAATCTGGCGCTGGCTGTAATCTGACACTGAATGTAATCCTGCTCTGTCCGTAATCTGGCAATGGCTGTAATCTGGCGCTGGCTGTAATCAGGCGCTGGCTGTAATCAGGTGCTGGCTGTAATCAGGTGCTGGCTGTATTTTGGCATTGGATGTAATCAGGTGCTGACTGTGATCAGGTAGGGGCCCTGAAATAAGGCTGGGACACTGTAATCATGTAGCGGCACTGTGATCAGGAAAGGCACTATGGTAATGCTGGGGCAATATGATCAGGTAGGAGCACTGTGACTTGTACATTATAGCTCTCCTGCTTCTTCCCACAACAGCTCTGTGTGTGAAGGGGAGAGCTGGCTGCTCATCACAGCCAATGTTACATTACATTCAACCTGAATAGAAAACATACAGAGAACGTTCATTTTTGCCTGTATTCACACAGTACAAATGGCAACTGGCTTTAGTTGACATTGTTAATATGAATGCAGTAAATTTCCCAAACACAAAACAAACAGAATAAAGAAAATACAATGTAATAAATATTATGTTTACTAAGAAGAAACAATATAAAAAATAAAAAAATAAAATCAAGATAATACAGAAAATTAGATCTAGAGTTGGTATGGTCTGTCTGTTGAGAAAAAATATTTTTAATAGTTTCCAAATAACTATGATCCGTCTTAGAAAATGCAGATCATTAAAATGATTGTTAATGTGAATAAAAAGAAATGCATACAAATGAGAAAGCACAGTATTAGTGTAAAAATAATAAATGATAGATATGCTGAAATGAAAAATATTGGCAAAAGAAAATGCAGCGGCATTGTAAAATAATATAATAATACATTTAGGATTTTAATGTTATTTCATGTTTCTGTGATATTAAATGCTTAATGATACTAAAATAAATACATGTTAAGTTATTAAAAAGACTGAACAAGAATCTTGTTTTTGAATAAAACAATTTACTGATGGTTATTCTGAAAATTAAAAGAGATTTTGGTATGACCCAAAACAAATCTTTATGTGAGGAGGTGATTATCAGTGCATAGTTTCTCAGACAATCCGCTACTTACCTATTCCTAATGAATATTGGCTGCCATCCAGTCTATGTTCTTAATCCCACCATGTCAACTACAGCTCAGCTTCAGTAAATCTCTCAAGAATTCCGCATTTAACATCCATCAGGAAAGGCTAGCTTTATTTGGTACATCCAGCCTTTCCAGATATACAATACAAGGCCCTGCAATGAGCTGCACGTAGGCAATTCCATACGAGACATCTCCAAGCCTTCTGTAAAAACAAATAATGCAAATTTGAGAGAGGGCAATTACTCTCCATGTTCGCTATATGGCTGCAGAGTTTTGCTGATTATAAATTAGGTCATTTTCCCCTGCTATTTAAAGTATTTGTGAACACACAATTGCAAAAATATATTCTAACAGCAGAGATTTTTATTCCTAACTTTTATCACAGCTGCTTTTAAAAAAAAATAATATTTAGTAGAATTTTTAAATGTTTGATTCTGTAGCCATATGACTGCACAGTCTATGTTCTCTTCTCTCTTGCCAAAGCGTGTATGCATAGTAAGTGGAAAGGCAGTGTGTGACTCAAAAAATGTGCTCTGCATTTTCGACAGCAAGGCTCCTGTTGAAAGCCAGTGTCAATCATCACTGCAGGACTGAGTTAGGGCTGTGGCACCTAAACTGAATATGAAAGATACAGGCATTTACTAGCAGCAATCCTAGGGATGCAAACTGACCACACCATCATGGATCTGCTTTTGTGCTTGCTGTGGTCAGTTTGATACAGGAACCAAGGGAAACTGGTAGGTTCAACAGGTATTTTTCAGTACAAAACACAAAATTGCAGGCTAGATTTACCAAGACCTATCTGAACAACCAAACACATATATGTAAACTTCATTTTTTTGGTACCATATATTTGAAGGAGCAGTGCTGTTAAGCACTAATTGTATTGGTCATATAACATATAACTAATAATAGATGTATTTGGTACCAATCCTCTAAAGGGAGCTGCAATAGCAACAGTAGTATACCTAGTGTACTTGAAAAGTTTGGCTGTATCATTTTTTTAAAATCCCCCTCTATACAAAAAAAAATATTTTTAGTAAAAATTATAAATTGAAACAAATATTAATGACAAGAAATGCAGAAAATGAAAATTTCAGTGTTATCTTACACCCGTGGACCAAAGAAACATGTCCGCTTACATTGGTGGTCAATGGAGAGATATCCCTTTACAGTGTAATGTCCCTTAACATTAATAGTCAAAGGAAACATGAATCCTTGCATGAGTGGGTAATGTAGAAGTGTTGTCAGGTACCTGCTCGCGGGAGATGCCGAGTCCCTCTGCAGGGACGCAGACAGAGAGGGCATCCACCGGCACGTCCCCGCCCGCAGGCGCAGATGCCAGAAGGCCCGGCGGGTCACGCCCCGCGCGGCGTGACATCATCGCGTCAATACGGATCTGCATGCGCAGTAGCACATCCTCGGCCTATATAAAGCACATAAAGGGTGATCTTCAGCCAGCACTGGAGTTTCCTGCTGTGCTCCTGTCCCTGTTCACTGGCCATTGCCCTGCCGTGCTCCTGTTCCTTTCCCCTTGTGATTCCTGTTCCTATTGCTTACCTGTTTTTGACCCGGCTTGTCCCTGGACCTCTCTCTGGTTAACCCCTTGTACTCTGCTGCTTGCTTGTTACTGACCCGGCTTGTCTCTGGACCTCTCTCTCGTTTAACCACTTGTACTCTGCTGCTTGCTTGTTACTGACCCGGCTTGTCTCTGGACCTCTCTCTGGTTAACCCCTTGTACCTTGCTGCCCGCCTGCTATTGACCCGGCTTGTCTCTTACGCTCCCTTTGCTTAACCCTTCTAGCACGACCTCTATTCTGCCAGGTCACCAAGTAATCCTCGTGACCTCAAGATCCGCATCCGGCACCCGTGCCCCCCCTGCCTGAACCTACTGTTCTCAACCCCAGTGGTCATCAGACGGGGTTGCAAGGGAGGTCCTCCTCGTCACTTCGGGCCCACACCACAATCCTTACAAGTGTTGTTTTGCATTGGCGGTCAGTGGAGTAGTGTTTCTTCTTAAATTATTGGTCAGAGCAGAAATGCCTCTTTACATTAGCCGTCAGTGAAAGTGTCCTCATTACATTGGTGGTTAGTGGGAAGACAAGTAACTCTTATATTTATGGCCAATAAAATATTGTTCTTTATGGTGATCAATGAGAATAAAGCCACTTACATTATTAGTTAATAGGAAAAATGCCCTTTACATTATTGGTCAGTGTGAAAAGCGCCTCCTTTTAGACAGCAAGAATTATTAATTATTGATATTAATGGTTACTTACATAAGAGATGAGAGGAGACGCTCCAATGGTATTAATGCACTGGCTCTTAGTGATGAAGCTGCGAGAACTATGCCTATGCAGGCATTATAAAGTGGGAGATCCATCTGTCAACTGGCCTATAAGCAGACAATGTAACTCCTTCTTGACTGCACCAAGGATGGACCATTCCCACCATTGCACAGTCATTTGTAGGTTCACAGATAGATTCGTAGATACCTAGATGTGCTTTATCTACAGTTCTACACATAATTGACAGGTACTTAGTGGCTATTAAACATGGTTTCTCACACTCTCTAGGGAAGCACAATGTCTGAGCTTTACCCGTACTTCCATTGCTAATGCAACATACCTCAAAACCTAATGAACAAGAGTTGTAGTTCTCCTCATCTGCATCTACACTCTCCCTCAGCTTCCTTGCTTTCTGCCTGTAGGCTCCACATATAACCCCAGGCTCCTCACATTACCCCTCTGCTGCAAATCACACACTTGGATGGATCCCAGTGACACAGAAAGCACTCCCAAACCCTCTGGCCATGAGCACCTAGAAAAAGGTTTCTGTCATTTTCTACATGAGCAGTGCAGGAAACCAGCAGCAGGTACCAATAAGAGTGAACAAAATGCATTGAGGGCAATTGATCAAAACTGGGGCAGACAGAATCTGAAGCAGTGGTCTATGGCACCCAATCAGCATCTATCATTCATTTTTAGAGCCAAACTGAAGATAGAGACTAACCAGTTACTGTTGTGTGTTGTTTTGTACACAGTACATCGTAAACTAAATGACACTGCGCTAAAAAACTAAGATCCAAAATCTCTAATGCATTTAAAGACCAGTGACTTTCCTACTATATATATATATAAACCAGATCAAAACAAATGTCCAATAAAGAGTCCTAGTGATGGTTTCCAATCTATCCTACTAGTGCTCTTCATCTTAATCTTGAAGTATAAAACGTCTGAAGTGTGCTGTTTGTGGTCCCCCTTTTTTTTCTGGAAAAATATTTTTATTGAGTTTTCAGAAGCATAAGTAAACAAGAAACAAATATGCTCAGACATGCGAAGAGCGCAGAACGCTCATCAGTACAATGGCAATACAAGGAGTATAACATGTTCAATTAAACCAAAAGATGTTAAAACATTTCAGTTAAAAGACAGAAAATAACAGGAAAATTAAAACGGAAAAGAAAGAAAACTTATCAGTGCATGGAAGGATAGTAGGATCTCAATGTGTATTATACCATGTAGACTTCAAATACCAAGTGTGTGGTCCCCTTTTTATGGGCTGACCAAGGATGGCTCAATTACTCCTCTCTTTCATCCGTGGTATATTCGTCCTAATTGCCGATTATTCATTTTCCCAAAACGCTTCTATCAGATCCTCTATGATCCCCGGTAGCGATATATCCTTTGTGCGGCTTCTTGCTTCCTGCTTTCCTCTTTTTAGAATTGGTCACCGATAGCTCAGGGAAATAGAAAAGTGCTCTCCATTGTGCAGTATTTTAGTAAAACATTTATTAGTAAAAAGATGTATTGCACTTACAAAATCAATACAATCTTTGCGCTTTATAAAACACACTCAGCTGAATCACGCTGCTCTGCAGGTTGTGATGTCCGTATGCTGTGCCCACCAATGCGTTTCGTCACTCAGACTTTCTCCTTGGGTACGGCATACATGTTTTGTATATATGTTCTTACTTTCGTTATTACAGTCAGGAATAAAAATAAATATTTTTTATTTTACTTTTAAAATAATAGTTTGTACTTTTTAGGCAGCAGAATGGATGGAGTGGTAGTGTCCTCGTCTTTTCCAGATGCTGTTTAGCAGTCTATTGTAAAAAGCCTGTTTTTAACAGAGTTGAATTTACACCAAAACTGAATGATAAATGATTGATGCCTCATGCCATCGAACAGCACTGTCCAAAGCCAGAAAAGGGTAGACTGCTGCTGCTGTCTCTATAGATAACCCATAGTGCTCTGGGAATACTATGTGATGTGCTTGATAATTATTTGGAAAACAAAGATTATATA
>NW_017306900.1:843856-856432 GCF_000935625.1 Nanorana parkeri | reverse complement strand
ATACCGTTTTTCCGGCACTGTTTAAGAGTATTTATTTTTTTTCCGGTACCCGTCGATACCGAATACCGATACCGGCATCCCAGGGTACTGTTGCCTAGCAACCAGTGAAGCTGGCTTCCTAGGCAATCAGGAAAAAAATTTAAATATATAGTAAACATCAATTTAAAAAAGAAAGCAAATTAAAGTAAAACAAAAAAAAGACTTTTTAGAAAATAGTTAATTTCTTTAATATACTTTAGATCAGTGATGCTTTGTGAAGCTCAGTATAGATTCAGCTTGCTGTAAGACCCCCCTGTTCATAACCATTGCCAAGAGATATGATGGTACACAATCAGAAACAGACTAGCCCATTTACTGTATTATAATTTGACAGGCGTTCTTCTTTGGGGAAATACAACTTTATAGGCTCCACCAACTGCTTTCAATTTAAGAGAAAACTGAATCTCCCTAAATGCTCAATTGTTTTGATTTTTTTTGGTATGTTTTTATTTTAAAGAAAACCATCTAGCAGAGCATTGAATAAATTATTGATTGGAGACCATGCTGTTGCTGACATTTGTTAATTCTAAAACAAATGAAGAGAATTGATCTTGAAATGTGTCAAATCACATTTTAAAAGAAACAATAACACATATGATGGAGTGCGGCAGCTTATTAGTGGTGGCACCCTTCAGCTAAAGGGCAATACCACTCATGCTGGTTTTTCAGAAACTACAGTGATAAAATATCCCCAATCCCCAAACTACCATTGCTACAATTTACCATTTGCTACCATCTAAACTACTATTTGGATTACAAATCCAAATGATGCTGTCACACCAATGAATTATCCATAACATAAAACTAAAACAACTCCAGCTAAAACCTTTTTAGTTTAAGATAGAGTGGGTGAGAGTTAAAATGTCTGTCAGGCTTTTATTTGTCTGTGAACATAGTGGGGAGAATTTCTCTTACTTACTGTTCCTGTGAAATGGGGCAGGCGGTCGTCACCTGGATATCAAAGCACACTGTTGAAGACATTTCCTATAATTTCCTCTCCTGACTAATATTTAGAAATTTTCTATTTTTAAAAAAATCTTTATTTAGGATAAACACAAAGAAAAATAATAAACTAACCAGTAGAAAAGGACGCAGCTGGTCTGAATTAACAGAAATTAAGGATAAAAAGCAATAGTCTAAATGCAAACTGTCAGTTATAAGATATGAGCCTCCTGTTCAATCCTGTAGAACAGTGGTTCTCAACCTGTGTAAACTCAGGACCCACATTTGTTGTCGGCCATTAAGTCGCGACCCACGTCGCACTGCAATGGAACGGCATTAAGGTACCGCGCGTTCCCGTGCAGGCGTACAAACTGTGGGTGGGAGGTGCATTTGGGGTAATTTCAAATGAATGGCAATCCAACACACCTCCGACACCAGAATGCACGGTAGGTGCGATTGCGTGGTACAGTTTAACGCACTATACTAGTGTGAATGGGCCCTCAAAACACTGACATACATGCACAGACACAATCTCACACACTCACATACATTCTCACACACACATGCACACTACAAAAAAAGTGGTCCACCCAGTCTCCCTACCTTATGGGAACAGGAGTGGATCCTCAGCCTGGGGTCCAGTGTGGGCTGCTATGCTGTGACGGAGCTCCATCCATATGTGCATTGCTTTACAGCTTCCTTGCGCACCCTGTAGAGATGCCGGGAGTCAAAATGCAATGTCACTCCAGTCCACGCACCTCTACAGGACACGTGTGGGAGCTGTAAGCAATGCATGTATGGGTGGAGCTCCCTCACGGCCATAGCCCCAGCCTACCCCACCTAAAGCTGACACTCACCTAGAAAAGTGGAAGGCATGCGGCGACCCACTGAACACAGGGTTGCGACCCACTTTTGGGTTACGACCTACCAGTTGAGAACCAAGGCTGTAGAGAAATGCCAATCACTGTGTCTGTCCAGTGACCCAGTTGTATATGAAAAGTATGTCTCTGTGTTTTCCCTCGTAAAAGGGGAAAAATTAGAGGAAAAAGAAAAAAGAGGGGGTAAAATATTGGGAGGGGGGGGGATGGGCAGAGGGGGAAAGAGGGGAAGTGACATAACTAGTTGTTTCTTAAGGACAGATAGTTCTCATCTTTATGAGCCAGTATTTTTTGTTGTCTCTTAGAAAGACAGGAGGACAGTATTCCAAAGATACTGAGAAATCAGTTTGTCATCTAAACCAAAGGTAAAAAGGTTCCTATAAGCATTAGAATAATAAAAAGCAGTCCAAGTGGACCATGTTTTACGGAATTTTTCCTCTGTGTTATGTAGAGAAGCAGTCAACTCCTCCAACTGCCAGATTTCCATAATTTTTCTACGTCAGAGACATAGAAGGCGGTGCAGTCTGTTTCCATAATATAGGAATACCGGCCCTCGTGGCATTCAACATATGACAGGTCAAGGTATATTTATATCTTTTTAATGGGACATTGTTGATATTTATTATATATCCTATAGGGTCCTAGTTAAGGCCAACTGAGGTAAGTGTTAGAATCAAACTTACCAAAATTGATGCAGCTTCAGACAACTCCAAAATATATGCAAAAACATCCCTGGATGGAAGGAGCAACGTCAGCATAAATTTGAAGCCAAAGGGTAAATCTCATGGACTACCATTGGGACACAATACCACCTACTTCGAATCTTGAAGTTTTTTCTTATATCTTGCTAGCAAGTGAGGATGAGTGAGCCAATTGTATAGTTCAATTCTGTTGTATAGAGATGAAGGCTATACCAAGAGCCAATCCCCACTTACGTAAATACGGGGAGTATAGTACTCTTCTGCTGGGGTAATTTAACAGTTTATAAATCAAAGATAGCAGATGTGGTGTGGGAGAACTTGCTTGACAGAAAGTTTCAAATGGAGTAAGGAGCCTGAAAAGCTGATCCCTGTATGTCATTGCCCACAGGAAATGCCATATTTGAAAAGATGACCATACATCAAGAGGGGGATCCAAGACCCCCTGAAGTTCAGATTTTAACATCCAACCCAACGGGGAGAGAACATGTATCATTCTAAATTTGTCAGCAGACAATAAATGAAGAAGGTTTTCATTGTCAGAACAGGCTGGAATCTCTGCATCACCAATCAAGGGCATTATAGATGATGGGTGAGGAGAAACCTTAGATGGGGGACATATTTGTAAACCACTTTGAGGGTAGGGCCAATAGTTGGATGGGACTTGAGGGCTCTAGTGTGAGTCGATGATAGCCATGGGAGGCCTGATAAGGGGACGAGTGAAAAAGCTTGTTCCAACACCAACCATGGTTTTACGGTAGATTGCATACACCAACTAGTCACTCTTGTCAAGTGGAGGGCATGGTAATATAGAGATATGTCAGGTAGTCCTATTCCCTCAAAGAGTTTGTGAAGTTTTCTATTTAAACTTCAATTGTTCAAAACAATAAAAAGACTAACTCAAATTTCAAATTCAAATTGCATTGAATTAAATTTGGGACTATTTTGATGGTCACGTTTGGCCTATAGCAGACTGCTAGAGAAGCTATTGGCACTTGAATAGCACCAGAAGCCCCAACAGCTCTAAAGGACCTTACATTTGCTAATGCAAAAAAAGAAGTTTATACGTAAATACGGGGAGTATAGTACTCTTCTGCTGGGGTAATTTAACAGTTTATAAATCAAAGATAGCAGATGTGGTGTGGGAGAACTTGCTTGACAGAAAGTTTCAAATGGAGTAAGGAGCCTGGAAAGCTGATCCCTGTATGTCAGTGTTTACTTTGCTTAGTAAGTTTAGTGAACTTTAACTAGGTTAGGAAATAAAAAGGAACGAGTATGTATTTTCTTTTAAGGAAAAAATAAAAGGGATTTGTAGTTTTTATGGAAATCTGCTCCATGTAACTATTGTAACTCACAGGTTTTAGGCTGCATTCACAATTCTGTGTTTTGATGTTGTGTGTTAAAAACATTTGATGTATTTTTGGTGCAGTTCCCACTAAAAATGGTATGCGCTTTCACCAAGGTGAAATTTGACGCATGTAAAATGCTTGTAAAGCGGGCCACACAAAATTAAGGTTCTACTGGCACACCTGAAGACCCACAGAAACATAGCAATCATCAGAAATAAGCTGAGGTTATGGTACTACATAGTATCTCTCAATAGCATCTCTTTGCCATAATAAAGCACAGCATAATTTAAAAATATTACATAAATTCTGGTGAACATTATGCTTCTTCAACAAACAAATTTCCTTATGCGTAAGAAAGATGTGCTGGGCCACCTTCATAACCTACTATAGATCTTTATTATTTATTAATATGCATATTAATTTTTGTGTGTGTATTATCGATAATAATTTCTTACACTGATGAAAATTATGTAAACTATGTCTAAAACACAACTAGAATGTGTCTAAAATCCACCAACTGCAGACACAACACTGAGGTGTGAATGTAAAATTATTGGGATTATAAACTGTTCTTCTATATTTTATCTGCAGCTCTATCTGAAGTTGATATCTAATATTGTGTTCTATGATGTTCCAAGAAGGTAGTATTTATAGACAGAGGCAGACTCTAGTCCTTCAAGAAGTATAAACAGACTGAATTCAAACTTGAAATCTGCTCTAAGGGTGGCCATAGATGGCCATTCCTCAATGATTAGTGAACATGAGCAAGTACTCCCAACTGCCTTAGTAGCATGCTATTACACTCCAATAGTGCTGCACAGCAGAGAAAAGAATCAAAGTACAACATGGGCCCCTCTGTCTCCCCTGGAGGTAAGACCCCAGTCCTGGCACATAGATAACATTTGTATCACTGTCTTTCTCAGGGAAGTGTCTTCCTTCCACACTTTATCCCCCCAAAAACTTTGGTTAGACACATACTTTAAGGAGTGATTTATAAACTATTTGCCACCAGAAATTACTACGCTCCACCTAGTGGCCATAATGCGCTGTGAATTTTGTTTGCAAAGCTGCTTGCGAATGGTTTATAAATCACCCACTAAGTGATATATTCTGTATTATTCTTATCAATTTATCTCATGTAATGTGTTAGATCTTGTCATCACCTCTGGGCTAATGAAAAGGCATTTTTCATCATTTAGGAGGACACTATCTATAAACACCAAGAAATGTTTTTCACCACAGAAAGAAGTTCAGAATTCCTTTGAAACTCATCAGTGCTTCAGTAATCACAGCAGAATGAAATGAATTGGGCAGGCAATGATTGTCAGCAGAGTGTGCTTTATCAGTCTGGTGATTGTCATTAGGCTTGGTGGGAATGACATCATTTTCTCTAAAAGGCAGTCAGCTTGCAAATGTCAACTAACTCAGAAAATTAAAGTCTGCAGCTGTTTAATGTTTGTCTCTGCAGTTTACTAATAGAAACTCTCTACGTCTAGGATCTGTTACTCATTCTGCTATTTACAACTTTTCACTGTGGAACATCTGCAAAAGTGTTCAAATGTCATTATTAGAATACAGAGTAGATTGGTCAAAGATTACCAGTCACTGGCTGACTGTTGCTGCCTGTCTATTACATTGGTATGCGAGTAATGCAGTCTTTGTAGGCATTCATTACTACACAAACAGCTTCAATTTCGAGAAGGCCATAAATGGATAGTAATCAAAAAGCTTTGTTTTTTTCTGTTATTTCTAGATATACAGTCATGGCCAAAAATATTGGCACCCCTGCATTTCTGTCAGATATTGCACCACTTTGCGCAGAAAATTGTTGCAATTACAAATGTTTAGGCATTCTTATGTTTTTGTCTTTTGTTTGCATTGGTATGACACAAAAAAAGTGGAGAAAAAAAGCCAAATCTGACACATTCCACGCAAAACTCCAAAAATGGACTGGACAAAATGAATGGCACCTTCTGCAAATTGCAAGAAATAATTGCATTCCAAGTTTGTGACGCTTTTGTAATTTGTAATTAAACTCACCTGTATCAATTACCAGGTGCTAACAATATAGAAATCACACCGGCAACCAGTTAACATGGTGAAAAATTCACTCAACCTTTCTTTGTGTGTCTCTGTGTGCCACATGGAGCATGGAGAAGAGAAAGAGCAGCAAAGAATTGTCTGAGGATTTGAGAACAAAACTTGTGGAAAAGCATGGACAATCTCAAGTTTACAAGTCCATCTCCAGATGGACTTAATGTTCCCGTGTCCTCTGTACGCAACATTGTCAAGAAGTTTACAGCCCATGGCATGGTAGCTAATCTCCCTGGACATGGAGGAAGAGAACAATTGATCAAAGATTGCAACAAAGGATTGTTCGAATCCTTTGTTGCAATCTTTGATCAACTTTCCTTTGTTGCAATCTTTGATCATCAACTTTCAGACAAATTCAAGCTGACCTTCAGGCACAGGGTACAACTGTGTCAGCTCGCACTATACGTCGCCATCTGAATGAAAAGAGACGCTATGGTAGGAGACCCAGGAGGACCCCACTGCTGACACAGAAACATATAAAAGCCCTATTGGAGTTTGCCAAAACTTACCCGAGGAAGCCAAAATCCCTTTGGGAGAATGTGCTTTGGACAGACGAAACAAAATTACAGCTTTTTGGTAAAGCCCATTATTCTACTGTTTTCAGAAAAAGAAATGAGGCCTTTAAAGAAAAAAATACAGTCCCTACAGTCAAACATGGTGGAAGTTCACTGATGTATAGAGGTTGCTTTGCTGCTTCAGGCACTGGATGTCTTGACTGTGTACATGGCATTATGAAATCTGAAGACTACCAAAGAATTCTGGGGTACAATGTAGGGCCCAGTGTCAGAAAGTTGGGTCTCCATCAGAGGTTATGGGTCTTACAGCAGGACAATGACGCAAAGCACACATCAAAAAGCATCCAGAAATGGTTTCAGAAAAAGTGCTGGAGAGTACTGGACTGGCCAGCACTGAGTCCAGATCCAAATCCCACAGAGCACCTGTCGAGAGGTCTAAATACAGCAGTTGGGAAAAGGAGCCCTTCCAATCTGAGAGACCTGGAGGAGTTGGCAAAAGAAGAGTGGTCCAAAATTCCTGTAGATAGGTGTAAGAAACTCATTGATGGTTACAGGAAGCGATTGATTTCAGTTATTTTTTCCAAGAGCTGTGCTACCAAATATTAAATTGAGGGTGCCAATAATTTTGTCCAGTCCATTTTTGGAGTTTTGCGTGGAATGTGTCAGGTTTGGCTTTTTTTTCCTCAGCTTTTTTTGTGTCATACCAATACAAACAAAAGAAATAAACAATTGTAATTGCAACAATTTTCTGAGCAAAGTGGTACATTATCTGACAAAAATGCCGGGGTGCCAATATTTTGGGCCATTACTGTATATGTTTAATTTCAGAACTGAGGATATCTGAAATAATGTTTGCAGTGTTGGAAGATATTTATTTTTCTGTCCAAAAATCTATTGAGTAACTACCCATTACCTCCAATAAGCCTTTTATAGTGAATCTATATAGAATGGGTAGAATGAGCTGTCTTAGCCAGCTCCAGATTGTGTGTCTTGATCTGTACCTTTGGCCATACATTGCTATGTACAAATCTGTACTGGACACCTAACAATCAAGCCAAATTACTTGATCATGTATGAGACAATAGAAGTGGTTATAAAATATCTGTATACATGCACATATATTCAGTCCTTGCATAACTATTTTCTAATAATAATCATCATAATAATAATTATTATTATTATTCAGGATTATACAGTGCCAACAGTTTGCACATTGCTTTACAATGTAAAGAAAGACAGTACAATTCAATACAATTCAATACAATTCAAGGGTGTTAGGAGGGCCTTGCTTATTAGGGCTTACATTCTAAGGTGGGACAGGTACTGCAAAAAGGTGATAACTGTGTAAGTATGAGTTATTGGGGAGAGTTTTCAGGGATCAAATAAAGGTGGCCACAATAGAAAATAGGGATTGAGCAGCTTTGAGCAGAGTTAGGAATGGCTTTATATGTTTTTATTACAGTATTTTGAATTTATTTTATTGAGCAAGCCTAAGTCAATGAAGGGATTTGTCAGAAAGGGGTGAACACTGAGCAGTTGGTTAGGTGAATAAGTCTGGCAACAACATTCATGATAGACTGAAGGAGGGATAACCTGTGTAGAGGTAGGACAATGAGGCGGGAGTTGCAATAGTCGAGTAAAAAGCTAACAAAGGAGTGAGTTAGTAGCTTAGTGGTATCATTGGTTAATAAGGGGCATATTTTTGAAATGCTACAGTGATGAAGGTGAAAAAAATGGAAAGTGATTAAATGTGGGGCTGAAAAGAGGTCAGGATTACACCTAGCACCCTAGCATGAAGGGAGAGATTGATAGCTGTGTTATTGATCTTGATGGAAAAGTCAGGGAAAGGGCAGTGGAGGGAGAAAATAGCTCAGTTTTGGAAAGATTGAGTTTTAGTAAGTGGTGTGACATCTGTATCGATATGTTGGTTAGTAGTTTAGTGACGCACAAGGAGACTGAAGGGGTGAACTGAGGTGTAGATAGATTGATATGGGTGTCAACAGCATAGAGATAGTATTGGAAGCCATGGGAGGTTATCAACTGATGAAGGGAGGAGGTGTAGATGGAGAATAGAATGGGTCCGAGAACAGAGCCTTGGGTGATCCCTATGGAAGGATGAAGAAGAGAGGAAGAGAGAATTGTAGATGACATTGAAGGATCGCTTAGATAGGTAGGAGGAGAACCAGCATAGAGCAGAGACTTGGATGCGGTAAGGGGCCAGAAAAGTTGTTATTTGTAAGGGGTTGTTATCAGTGTGGTATCAGTTCCGACAATTGTTAACTAGGCATTCTAGACATGTAGAGGTAAACAGGAGCACAAAGATGGGCATCAGTGTTAAAATAGTGGAGTCAAGGTAAGGCTTTTTAGGTATGGAAGTGACCAATGGATGTTTTATAGGGGAGGGGAATATGCCAGTAGAGAAAGGGAGATTGAAGATGTGAGTTAGAAGAGAGATGGAGGAGATGGCTGGAGTACTTGTGAGGGAAATGAGTCCAGGGGGCATTAGGGTATGTGGGCATCAGAGAACAGTTTAAAAACCTCCTCTGTAACAGGGTCAAAAGAGCAAAGTATTGAATGTGGTGGTAAACATGATATGTAAAGTGGGCAATATATATGGACAGTGGAGAGATCATCATAAATTGCATCTATCTTGTTTTCAAATGATCAACAATATCCTGGGTAGTGAATGAGTTAGTGGGTGGAGGCAGTGGGGCAGGAAGTAAAAAGCTAAAAGTGGACAACAGTTGACAAGGATTGGATGAGAGGGTGTTAATGAGAGGGATAAAATAGGTCTATTTGGCAGTACGGAGGATTACATTTAATTGTAGGAGGGCAGTGTGAAGAAGTCTTGCAGGGATTTAGTTTTATACCACTAACTCAAAAGCACAGATATGACTTTTGAAACTTCTTGTTTCATTTGTGTGCCAGGGCTGTAATGGTCAAGGGTCAAATTCTGTGTGTAGTGAGGGGAGCAAGGGTATCCAGGCAGTATAATAGCAAGCTGTTGTAGACAAAAGTTGTCAGGGCAGGACAGGGGTGAGATTTTGTTGTAAAAGAAGTCAGTACCAGAATAGACAAAAGATTTAAAACTAAGAAGCACTGGCGGAACTACCAGGGTCGCAGCGGTCGCAATTGCGACCGGGCCCTGGCATTCTGCCACTTGGGGGGGGGGCAGCGAGGAAGAAGAGGGCCCCCCCCAGATCGTGTCGCTCCTTCCCTGCCGCGCTGCCACCCGCAGCATGTACGGGCAGCTGTGCGGCAGGGATGGAGAGGCTGTCACTGGTCCTGCAGAATGTGCTGCAGGCACCGCCGGGCAGCACATTCTACTGTGAGGACCCTCTCCTCTTAGCCCTGGCCGCGGAGACGAGAAAGAGGGCCCCCCAAGAGAAGGAAGGTAAGTCTGGAGTGGAAAAGGGGGGGGGGAGCGGGGCGCGCGAAAGTGTGTTTGGAAGGGGGGTGTTTTGTAGTCCCGCATAGCTGGTGGTATTCTACATTGCGGTGTGATGATTATACATCAATGCAGAATAGCTCCAACTATGTAGGACTAGAAATTCCCAGCAATGCATTATAGTGGGGGGGATGCTGGTGTATTGGTATTCTGCATACCTGACTTTTATTATAATGTATTGCTGGGACTTGTAGTCCCACATAGTTGGAGCTATTCTGCATTGCTGTATTATGATTATACAGCAATGCAGAATACCACCAGCTATGCAGGACTACAAGTCCCAGCAATACATTATAATAAAAGTCAGCTATGCAGAATACCACCAGCTATGCAGGACTACAAGTCCCAGCAATACATTATAATAAAAGTCAGCTATGCAGAATACCACCAGCTATGCAGGACTACAAGTCCCAGCAATACATTATAATAAAAGTCAGCTATGCAGAATACCACCAGCTATGCAGGACTACAAGTCCCAGCAATGCATTATATTTTTAAGTAGGGATACACCACTGCCAATACTGGGAATTTTTACGAGTAATCATACTCGTGAAAATGCCCCAATACTAAACACAGATACCGGTGTTCTGTCGAGAACGCCGACGTAGTCGAATTTGCCGACCTCAGCATCTGCGCTTGCGCACAGACCAGTGTTATGGAGGAAACCGGGATTTATTCACAAAGTATTTTGTTTAAATTGTGGTAGTCACCGCTAGCTCCGCCCAACTGTTTACATTTGTCAGTCACCTGACAGTCTGCCCCAGGTCCCAGAGAAATTAGAACAAATGGGCGAAGCCAGTCGTGATGTCACGACTGACTCCGCCAGGCTGTTGTTGTTTAATGACAGCGCAGGGTCCTCAAATAACCTGAGGATGCTGGTCTGTTATGGAAGGACAACAACTTGACGGAGCTGTTGTTGTCAGTTGCGGGGAAAACGGACCATTCTCCACGCTTCAGCCAAGCCGAAGCATATGCACTCGGCTCGGCTGTACCCTTAGTCTGCCTTCAGCTGCTGTATGGGCTATAGTGAATAGACCCTTCAGCAGCAGGGCTCCAGCGGCCGAAGGGAGCAGAAGAATCAGCCGAAGCTAGGGCTAAATCCTTCGGCTCAATAGTGAATAACCCTTTAAGTTTTCATTTAGATTTCATCACTAAAAACATGCAGCAGGTGAACCCCCCCACCACCACCACCATACACACCTTTTTTGTATTTATAATGCATAAAAACACCATAGCAAAAGACTACCGTATGTGTACTGTAAATATTGTATAATTCATGAACATGCAAGCAAACAAGTATATTATTTATGAGCATTAAGTCTTGTTTTCTAAAACTGTAGCATTACATTCTATGCATGTGCGCTGTTATAGCAAAGATAAAAATCCATTCAGTACTTTTCATTTCATATAGAACATAAATGTGGCTTTGAATGAAATAAGAGACACATAGCACTAACCTTTAATTATTAATTAAAGTGGAACTCTAGGCTGGTTAAAAAAAAACACCAATTAATTCAAGTATGTAACCATTCAGTGTATTATAAAAAGCATCTAGTGTAAGTACCTGAATGTGACTTGGTATAAGCCTCCTACAACCCCCAGAAGAGCATAGCTTAGGCTGGGAGTGGAAAAAGCAGCACAAGGAGACCATCAGATCTCCTTTAGTTCTCAGTGCTAACAAGGAACATGCTGATAGGAGGAGGAGAAAGCAAGATGACAGACATATGAGCTTTTCTATGTACTGCTTTTCTTTCACTGCCCAGTGACAGGTAGGGGAAGTTACCTAACTGCAGCAGAGTAAGTTAGGTCTCCAGGTTGGCTGTGGTGTCTTGTAGGGCTAAGCAAATATTTAAAAAAATGGATAGACAGAAATGCAAATCCATTGGCAGGTAGACCTCATATCTATATTTCTTCTGTGCATCTTTGTATTTAGCTATTTGTTTAGAGTTCAGCTTTAAATCTTCTTACTGTTTTTCCTGTGCCATGCTTGAAAATGGCATAGCATGTCACAGGTCATGATCGTTCAATACCATCGACCAACTAACTTAACTGCTTGAAGACCAGGTGTTTAGATCCCCTACCTGGCCAGGCCATTTTTCAGTGTTCAGCGCTGCGGTACTTTGACTGACGTTTATTCCGTCACGCAACGCTGTACTGAAATGAATTTTATACCATTTTTTGGGGACAGATAGAGCTTTCTTTTGGTGGTATTTAATCACCACTGCGGGTTTTATTTTTTACTATATTCAGGAGAAATTACTGAAAATTTTGAGAAAAAAACGTTTTTTTTTACATTATGCTATAAAACAACTAATATTACCCACTTTTTTGGTAAAATATAAAAGATGGGGTCACGTCGGGTAAATAGACACCAAACATGTCAAGCGTAAAAATTGCGCGCACTCGCAAAATCGCAAAAAACTAGCATACCCAAAATTGGCCATAGGCGACGCTTTAAAAGCTTTTACCGCTCATCAGTTTAGTGTTATCAGTGATTGATGGCCCTAGAACTATTGCTCTCATTCCGACGTTCGCGGCGATATGTAACATGTGCGGCGTAATGGGTGCAATCGTCGTTTTCGCAGGTATGCGCACCTGACGCATGTTTACATG